>NW_015113426.1:0-8764 GCF_001443285.1 Poecilia latipinna | reverse complement strand
TTTGGAGAACAAAAAACTTTTTTTGTTTTTTATTTTTTGTCCCTTTTTTTTTTTGATAAAAAAAAATTTTTTTTTTTTTTTTTTTTTTTTTTTTTTTTTTTTTTTTTTTTTTGCATACAGTGCAGTTATATTGAGGATGTCCTTCCTTCCTGGCATTGTGTTAACACACATGATCCACATCAGCTAACTTATCAAGTGTGTTTGCACTGCAGCAACGTCACTGCTAGTTTTCCTTTGAGTCCTGCTGCGACTCGGCTAAAAGGTTGTGCTTATTTTCTCCTTGAACAGATTTTTCGTGTTTGAGTTTGAGAGCGAATGTAGACGCGCGTTGATTCTTTACTCTGCGTCTTTTATTTAATATGCGAATGCAAACATCAAGATGTTATGTCAAACAAAGTAAACTGTTATTCTGACTAAATCTCTAGTTGGATGTTCTGAGAATGCTATTATTACCCTATTTGCACCTTTGGTTGAGTCACTTTGTCCCTAAAGAAACGGGAGGAAACACGCTGTGTCATCTGTAATGCCTCACATCATTTTGTGCTGTGTGCTGCTGGGTTTGTGTGACAGGGGACAGAAAAGTATTGCCCTGTCCTAATTAGATCAGAACCCAAATCAATGTTGTTTGTTCAGCCATACAGATGCATGGATGATGCATAAAAAAATAACTGCTGTGCTTCTACTTGGTAGATGCATGGTTTCTGTTTATTTTAATCGTTACATTTCAGAGTGTTTGTTGTGAACAAACTCCCCCAAAGACAGTCTCATGTGTTAGTTTTGTTGATTCAGAGGTTGCTTAGTTTATTAATGAAAGATTTTTACCAGTCAGGCACTTCAAGACTTTCTATTTTTCCTTCATTGTTGACGGAAAGCTCGTGTTTCAGGAAAACTGCATACCAAACTGCTAATTATCTCTCCTTGTCAGCACCATTGACGGTATGAGAGTACAGCAAGTACATTGACATTGACTCGCTTACCCATGGATTTGCACAGCACAAATGAATGAAACAAACACATTTACATTTTAAGAGGGAAGAAGTTGCTAATGAGACCTCTGTTTTATCTGACTCTTTTTTGTTTGTTTGTTTGTTTTTCCCCTGCCTCTTCTGGACAGCAGTTTCCCCTTTCATACTGGTCTTTGAGCTCACTGGGAGCCTGACTATCATTTGGGAATCTGTCTGACCCAGTTCCTGCCCTGGCTGAGAGGGAAATGATGACAGTGAGAGATTTTCCTGCCATTATGTGGGGTTAGTTAGCAGCTCTCGCATAGCACAGACTGCTATGTGTTCTGTTGTAGCAGGCTGTGAATGAATCTCCTTAGTCTGACCTCTTTTTGTCACAAGTTTAAATTTTTTGTCTAAGTACTAACAGAACTGCTTGCACGAGAAAAAAGGGAGTCCAATTTCCTAATGTGCAATTGTTTAAACTCTTTATTTGCAATGAAAGTAATTTTCCCAAGTGTTCAGGGTTATTTCTGGACTTCATGATGGAGAATAAGGCTCCTTTTGCCTTTTACTGCTATGTGACTGTTTCAATGCTACAGGGCTAGTATGCATAGTCTGTAGATTTTGTTCAAATAGCAGAGAGTTCATTCAGATGTTTTGTATCCATCATCTGATGTACAGGCTGATTTGAAACACTCTATCCAGCTGAGTTCGGTTAGTGGTATCGTTTCATTTGTTCACGTGGAGCTGCAGGATTTGTCATGTCTGAACATTTTGTGCTTTTTTGTTCTTTTTTTCTGCACATACAAATGTCTGCATTCTCACATGTTGCTTTTTCATGTTTCACGCTGCAAGACCACTATGAGGCGGTGTACTGGTCAGTACGTTGTGTTAACTTTCAAAAATGATTTTTTTTTTTTTTTAAATAAAGGATTTTGTACAATTATAGGTGCAAGTATTTTTGGTGTATGTCTACCAGTTTTGCATATAGTCTCAAATTGTGCCCCTTGTTCTCTGCAAAAAGCTCAAGCTCATTCAGAGCTTGATTCGAGATCACCTGTACACAGCAGTTTATACGACTTGCCAGATTCTTGATTGGATATAGGTTTGAACTTCACTCAAACCTTTCCTTTTTGGTTCCAGTTGTGTTTAGGGTCGCTGTTCTGCTGGACACCAGACGTCTGCCCACCTCAGTTCTTTTGTGACCAGTGTTAGATTTCTTCCAGTGTTGTTCATCACTATTCTTATCAGCTCTGAATGACTTCCATCTCTCTGCTTGCAGGGGCAGTGTTATGTGTTTTCCAGGCACATAGTGCCATTTTATAGCACAGACAATTAACACTGTTAACTTTAGTTATATAAAAATGCTATATATATATATATATCAAATATGACTTAAGAGAAATTTGACTTTGTAATTTAACGCCTTGACGTGGAAAGTTAAAAACTTATGCTCTTTCTGAAATGTGGTCTCCCTGATTCAACTTCTTCACTATGTTTTCTAGCAAACCTTTGAGAAGCCGAGATTAAATCACAAACAGTTTTGAGTCTACTCACTAATTAAGTGACTTTCCAAGGTTCTACTCGAGTCTATTCAGGGGTATCAGAGTAAAGGGAGCTGCATATTCATGTAGAGTTTTCAGATTGTCACAGTGCAGGAACAGAGTTTTTGCTTTTCTTGATGCCTAGTGAGCCCGACAGTAATACACGACAGGTTTTGCTCATGTTTTTTTGTCCCCAGACCTTATCTTTGTCTGGAAACGGAATGGTTTCAGATGGTTCTCGTATGTGTGGCTCTGCCTTTATCGAGTTCAGTTTCTTCCTGTTTTTGTATCGCGTTGGAGAACGCTTCAGCTGGTTGGAATGCTGACATCAGGGACTCATTTGATTAGTTTTTGCCATTCCAACTGATGTGTTGCCATCATTGAAGGCCAGTTCAGGGCTGGATCAGTTGCGGAGGACACATTTTCACCTGTTGTGCTGACAAGTGCAACTTGTCAGCGCAAACTGACTTTGCGACGGGGGAGCAGAGGCGAGTCTCCATATGGTTCCTCCATGACTTGACCTGAGACCTTTAAACCTCCCCCCAAATTGCACATGTATGTGGACAGTCACAATTACTCATATTGTACTGGATTTTTGCATGCTGGAGGAATGTTACAGATTAACCCAAAGGAAGTCTGTCTGCAGGCCGGTGCTTATACAGGGCCCCACTTGCGGCGGTCTGGACAATGTCCTACTGTTAGCCTGGAAGCAGCCAGCACACGACGCAGGAAATGGCTCCCTGGCTGCTGTAGTTTGTTTTGTTCTTTTTATTCTCTAGTGCAACTCTTTTTTTTCTCGAGCTGACCAGATTTGTTCATAATTAAACTTTTTGGCATGGGTTAATTAAATCTGTGGTTTTCTACTCTTTTAAAATAGTAGACTCTTCATTCGTAGAAAAATGATCTGCACGAACTGTTCTAGTCTGGCGTTAGGTGCTCTAAAACTGAGATAAAAGCAAGTATTAGCTTAACCTGTGCCACAATGTGTGAAGAGTCATACATTAAAAACCAACAAATTACCTATTCATGGTGTTGCTCATGGTCTTAGACTAGAAGCTGCTCCTTTGGACAACAATATAGCAGCTTTTTATTGTTGACAACCAACATTATAATATATTACTGAGACTTGATAGACACACAAATATAAACCACAGTCTGGACAATGCCTTGGCTTTCTGAAATCGTCTTGGGAATCTTTTTGTGATCCGGTATTTTCAACCTGGATAACACTTTATGTGGATTCAGAGGACATATTTCAATTTAACCAAGATACTATAGACTACTGACTTTAGCAGAAAAATAATAAATGCCTAAATGTAATCTATGTGAATGTTTTAGGTCTGTGGGACACTCGTGGGATGGTAAGGAGTTATCTTGGCTCAGAGTAATATCTGGAGATCTATTTCAGAAATAGAACTCAGAAGAGACTTCCAACTTTACTGTTTAGGTCAGAGCAATAAGCTGCATGCAATGCATACTAAAGGATCTTAATATATGTTTCTGCTTATTAAAAAGACTGTCCTTGTATTCTGTTTTAAGTTCATTTTGAAGACTGGTGCCGAAGCAAGCAAACAGGGAAATGTCCAAATGCAGTGACCATAAGCATGAATGGGTAAAACCATTTTGAGTTCCTCTATTGACGGAGTTAGGTCAGTCATGATCTATGGACTCCATTGCACCCTCCAATAGACAATTTACCCTGCCAAGTCTCATCAAGATCCACTCTTCTTGCTCTTATTTTCCTCATTAACAGATGGAACATAAACAGCCTTATTGGATTTTCTCTTCCTGGCATCTGATTGTTTCTTCTGGTTTCTTTAGAAAAGACCAGAATCTGCTGTCACCAGTCAACTGTTGGTACCTGCTGCTGAACCAGGTCAGGAGGGAGAGTAAAGACCATGCGACACTGAGTGACATCTACCTCAATAATGTTATCATGAGGTTCATGCAAATCAGCGAGGACTCCACGCGGCTACTGAAAAAGGTGAGGATGGACAGATTACTTGGCTACTCCTGATTAGCTGACCAAAAAAGGCTAGCTAATCAGCTAATGACCTGACCTATATTTCTTTTGCCTACCTGCCATTTATCTATATTTGTTCAAAATTGAGTTGTTTAGGTCAGAGACTGTGACAGGAAATGGATTTTATCATGTAGAATTAAGGTCACTACCTGGTTTTAGGAGGTGACCTTTCCCCCCTCACGCTCTAGAATTTGCTCATAATTAATCTAATAATTTCCTCTGTGTCTCAGCTAAATGTTTCCTAAGCCTAAAGCAAGACAGATATGTCCCTTTAGTTGACAGCTAAAATTAAGACAGATTGTCTCACTCCAACAAATTTGCAGACTGTCATGAGAAACCTGAACCTTATTCATTTTTGCACAGTGTAAATAACAGCTAATTTCTTTTCTGCCATGTGTATTGTATCCAACACAAAATTGGTTTCATTATTTAATGTAATTTTCAAGTAGCATGTGACTGAAAAAAATAGCCTTTAGAATATGTCCATGCTTACATTTAACCTAAACCTGAGGGGTCAGATGTGACTTTTTCTTTTTGAATTTTAAAAACGGTTCAACGCAACTAAACGCAATCCAGATTTTTTTCCACAGCGGTCAGGTTACTGTTATGTATAAACGGTCTCTAGTTATAAATTAACCCATTCACTTGGAAGCTGGCCTATTTAGTTGTATGATATGCAGAAAGTTATATTCATCTTTGCCTCTGATGGCACGATGCTCCATTGAGCCGCTGCGGTTTGTTTTCTGAATTAGAGTAATGGCGTTGAACTTTGGGCACCGCAGCTTCAAATCAGTGTACGTTCACTCTTTCATGGTTTTCTGGTCAAAACCAAGCCGCTGCCTTTTTTTTCCACCACAAAGATGACAACTCCCTAAGAGATTATGAGCTCCTTGCTCCAGGAGTCGCATGAACTTACCACAGAGCTAAATTACAAAGTTGCCTTTCCTAAGTGGAGCGCCTTTGTGTACATTTAGCTTGCAGAGAATATTCTGCTTCTCCGTTCTTTTTTTCTTTAATTTATCAGAAACCTTCAAATTTCCCCTTCTTTATTTAGAAATTGAATTTTTTTTTTTTTTAAAGTTTTTGCTTTCAACTTTGGGTTTTTGACACTGGTTTAGCCCAAATAGTAACCAAGAACCCTCAGTGTGCTTCAGTTTAAGCCTTGTGGTTGTATTTAGTCCTAATGATGAACTTTTTAAAATTGCATTACGGTGCAACTCTGAGCACACTTTAGATCCTCAGTGACCTGATTCACTGCAGCTGCAGCACCTTCCACTGTGACGCTGTGGAATCTGGAGTGTCAAACCGCATCATGGAATGTTTGTCCCTTTAAAGTTCTGCAGCTTCTTTGTGGATCCAGGTGACATTGTGCAGACAAACAGCTGCCTTGTGGGAGGTCACATCTCGTCCTCTAATTAAAGCTTCCCTGAGCGTTTGATCTCAGCGGAGCTCCAAGAATGAGGCACAAACAACAGAGAACTTCCCCGTATTACGTGAGCTCCCTCGCAGAGTTGAAGAGACAGATGTACGGCTGTCATCCTTCTAGCACATCAAAGACCAGGGCTTTTTAGTTTCTTGTATGTTCAGGGGTCATGCTGAGCAGTCCATTCACAGAGAGCAAGTAAACAAAGAAAGACGGGACCTGGGGCCTCCATCAACATCCTCCACTTGACCATTTGGCTTGACATGAACATTTCCTTGATCGCACCCCCATCGTAAAAGTGTTTTAAGATGGGGGTGCGATTTTAAGATGTATATCTATATATACGGATATATATCTATATATAGATATAGATGTATATCTTGTCGTTTTGTTTTTATGCTTGAATGGGTTTTATCACATTCACTTTCCATTATTCATACAACTGGCTCTTTGTTTTTATTCTGCTCTGTTTTATTCATGAAAGTCCCATTCTGTGGGAGAAAGAAACTACAAGGTGGTGTTTCTGAAGTCCGACACAGCTTTAAACTTTTCAGTAGGCAAACTGTTAAAAATAGCAGAGAGAATCTATTGTCTGAAACTGTGGCGATTATATTGATTATAACCGATTCACATCATTCTTACTCTTTCCTGTCTTTACCGTTACACAAGGCTGACCGTCCCCCATGAGCTGTAGCGTCTCAGCCAATAAAAAGATAGATTGTGTGGAAATTAAGAACAATTAAAGCCCATTCAATTGGTCATATTTACTACTGACATGGAGAAGGTGAATTCATGATATCTGAAATATAGCAATTTAGCAAATCTTGCATCTAAGCAGTCTTTTCCGTGTAACTGCATACACAGATTCGACTATGATTGCGATTCCATATATTTCTCAATCAAGATTTGATCAAAGTATTATGTCAAATGTAGTAAAAGTCTACTCTACAGTGGCAGGACAGCACCACACACAGAGGCCCTAAGCGACTGCTGCCTGTTAAACTGTGATTTATGTCGGCGGCTTTATGAAACCCACCACTCCCTAAAGGCTTCCCTGTTTTCTCCTCTCTTGGTTTGTTTTATCTTTCTGATGTGGTTGGTGCACAGATGGAATGAACTCAAAAGAGGAAATCTATTCGTAGGATCCTTGTGATGAATTAGAGTGATTTGGAAACCCCCTCCCCCCCTCACCGCTAACTGAGATTCTTTTCAAATGAAAGGGAGTAAAGTTGAGGAAATTAAATCAATACTGGTTATGCAACCGAACATTTGGTAAGCAACTGTCACTGCTTGTAATTTGAGGTAAATAGTTTGTGTGTTACATTTAGCTGCAATATAAAAGAGGAGACCATTTAAGGGTTCAAAGCGTTCTAAGTGTTGGTTCTTCGAGCAAAAAAGGTTAGTAATGTCTTGGACGCATTGTTTCTTTACTGCCACGTCTGTCTTTACTGCTCTCACTCACGCAGACGCCGTCTCACAGCTCGTGAGATCCCTGGGAAAGCTTTTCATTGAGCCCTGGATCGCATCCCAGCTTTCCAAATGGGGAAGAGCTGATGTGTGTTTGATCTGACAGATAGTCAAAGGTTTTGTCTTCTCAACTTACTGTTGCTTAAGACTTTTCCCACAAGAGTCGTTTCACGTCTTATTGCGCTACATGAAAAAAAAAAAAAAAACGTCTTTATGAGCAAATGTACTTGACTTTGACGAACACAACGAATAGGGTAGCAACAATGCATTGTTGTAAAAGTATTCACACCTGGCGAACTTTTTCAGGTTTTGTCTCAATGCAAACCATAGAGTTGAATAAACTTCCTTGCAGGAGTCACACAAGTTGATGGAAGAATTGCAGTGACTCCTGCCATTTGGAATTTGCTACACATTATTGTATGTAGGAGACATGGCAAACATGTGGAAGAAGTTGATTTGTTTAGATGAGGTCAATACTAAACCTACAGCCTACATGTTAAATGCCTTGTGTTGAGTGACCATGAACGAGATTTGGTTCTCTCTGTTTTCCCCCTGATTAAGTAACTGCAATAGATCGAGTGTCGTTACTCACAAGGTGGTGATTAGGTAAGTGTTGCAGATTATCCCAATCCCCAAGCAAGACTCTCTGAGTTCACACACGAGACTCTAATCCTCTTTGTCGCCTGTCCACATGCTTGTGCAGCTTTAGCAGTAAGGGACATGCAATGAGAAGGAGATTGCGTGTTTCTTCTGTCTTTTCATCCTTGTCTGCGCATTACTTTTGGTGCTGAGGAGACCCTGGAGCTGTAAAATTGGAGTGAATTATAAATCGGAGTCATAATTGAAAATTCTGCAGGAGCCTTTATTTGATTTTGAATATCCCTAGTTTAATTAATATTTTAAGAGCCATATTATTGCTACATTTCAGATGAAGAAAAATGCTGATTTGTTAAAAATGTATAAAAATGTGACTTTAGATCTGAAAACTGTGGTACATATGTCCATTCATTCCCTTTTCTCTAAATTTCCCTCAATAAAATCAAGTGCCAACAACTACTTTTAGACTTTTTGTACTTAGTAAATAGAGTAAATGGAGAAGGCATATCATTCTGTCTTGGTATAAGTACAGTTGAGTTATAAATATCTCCTAGGTTTGTTAAAGGACATCATAAAGACCAAAGAACGCAGCACATTCAATTTCTGAATATAAAAATGAAGAGTATACAATAACTTATTCAAACACATAACTTTTTATGTGGCCCTCTAGACTCTAAATTACATTATTAAGTCCCCCCCAGTTTTTCACAAATCCACAAAATCTGTGATTTTGATTGGGAAAAACAAAACAAACAAACAAACAAAC
>NW_015113425.1:320863-387035 GCF_001443285.1 Poecilia latipinna | reverse complement strand
TGTTAATATTCTGTCCTAGAATGCAGTAAGACGTGCCCTTTTTTCTTTTTTTTTGAGCACCTACCCCTTTAGTGGTCTCTGCACAGCCCTGTTAAGAAGCCAATATTTCAGTAGAACCAGTCAGTTTAAATATGAAAAGCCTTAATAAGATGACAGTTTAAATAGCTTACAAATCAAAAAAAAAAAAAAAAGCTCTGAATCCTCTCTTTTTAAATGGTGACAGCATGTCTGAAATGTGATTCCTCTCTAAGAAGTTGCACCACATGCATAAAACCCACGACCTCAAGCAGTTTGGAGCAAGCACATTAGAGAGTTAACCAAATTCAGTAATCTGCACAGTAATCTTCAGCTGCACAGATTTATGAAGGAAATCATTGAATGTAACCAGGACAGGAGCTGTTGTTGGCAAAAACAAACTGTATTTATTGTTGTCGTCTTATATACTGTAACTAAGAAACACACCGCCATCAGACACCGGAGCAAAGCTCCACACCTGTCTAGTTTTCTTCCCACAATTACTCAAAGGCAGAAACATTTTATCCAGAGTTATTTTGAAGAGCTGAAAGTAAAGTCAATACCTGTGACTGGCTTTAGTCATACAGCAGCTCATTATGCTCTGATTGCCTGTAAATAATCTAACAGTATGAGCTGGGATTTGAGACCACTTAGGAAGATGACAGATGGGATTGGTAGCAAATCCCCTTATACTCAGCTCACTTCATTTCCATAAGTGTCAACATGTTTGAAGTCTTGTGGGATAGGAGTAGTTAAGGTATAAGAAGATTTGAGGCTCGGTTTTTGTGAAATTAGACAAAAAAAAAAAAAAACACGCGTAGCATGTAGTGCGGCATGCAGGAATGCCCGTGCCGCAATGCAACATTAATGAAATTCAGCAACACCACTGTGTTGGCTGTCAGCACTTTAGGAATGCGCCATGTCCGGATGAGCTTGTGTTTAATGATGAAGTCCCTTCTCCTGCTAATGAGAGCTGAAGGGAGCCTTTGAGTGCGTTCGGAAGATAAACATTTACAGACGTATGGGGCTTTAAATAAGAACAAATGTTAAAAAAAAAAAACAAAAAAAAAACACTAATTGCACTCTGTAGCGAGCAGGAAGGTAATACGCTTCACCGTGTGTGGCTCTGTCAGAGTGAAATGATTCACAGACACAGGGGGCTGGATTAGAGGATATCAAGTGTCTCTTCTGCACTCGCTCCCTGTGTTTTGAGCCACTGTTGATACGTATGGGAGTTTTTCATGGGACAAAGAATCCAGTCAGGAATTCTTTTAATTGTCCAAACTCCACCCGCCTCGGTGCTCGGCCTACTCGGCTGAAACACACACACTGTCAATACACACACATACCAGTCATTCTGTCTTCAAAGTGCTCAATTACCAACCTCCAACAAATTCCACATCTGGGGCTGAAAAATTACTCCAAAGTACATATATTTTTAGTTTTACCCATGAAAATGTATGATTATTCATGCGTCCCAGTGAAGAAGAACTGGTGTATTTCTTAATTTAATGGGTAATTCTGTTCATATTGATTCTCCACAGTATTGAAATCAGATGAGTTTTCTGGCCAGTAACAGACGATACCATGGTCAGTAAAGCAGGTATTGCCAGATACCAAATCCTTGAAAATTAAATAAATAAATAAATCTCCATGAAGTTTGTAAACAGAAAGTAGCATGAAGTGCTCTCAGAGTTTTCCTGTAGATGCCTGTGTTGAGTTTGGACTTGAGATACACAGAGGATCAACACCAGTTTCTTTAGCGGTACAATGTCACGTATTCCAACTCTGTGATGAAAAAGGAATTTGACATTTTCACTAGTTGTAAGCCAGAATTATTAGAATGAACAGAAACAAACACTTGCCTGATATATATTCACTTTTAGAATTAATTTTAAAAAGATAACTAAAATACTCAAGTCATTTCGGTACTCCCAAAGTGCAGTATGCACAGGCAAACACTAGGAGATGCTAGAGCACCAGCCCTTTTTTCTCTAGACAAAAAAGTGCCCTTCTGAAATATTTTCTTTTTCTTTTTCACAGTGTAGTGTGTGGTCTTTAATCAAACTCACACTACTAATGCAGCCAGCGGTTCAATGTGCCACAGAAGGTGCCCTTTTTTTATACTTGAGCACTTCCCCACCAAAATATCCATGCACACCATTGACTGAGTAGGAATGGGACAGTTACTGATATGAAGGTATTCAAAACATTTAAATGACCATGTTTTTAAAAAAAACATATTCCCACCATGACGTTGCTAAGGCCCTTGTAATTAAATGTCAAAATAAGTAATTAGAGTCTTATCACGCAATAACTGCAAGAAAGAGGCAGCAGCTCTCCTGCAATCCTGCAAGGATAAGCAGGTGTCGGCAATAATTTAATTAATGAGCAATGATTGTTTGAGGGGTGCTGCCATTATGTCATTCCAAATGTTTTTAATCACAAGCACAAACATTTACTTTAATGAGCCCAGGTTGTGTTTTTCATTTGCACCTTTAAAAAAGTCTCAGAGTGGCTGAATGTGAGGAAGCTACTAAGAAAAAGAAGAAAAAAAAAAAAAATTGAGCTCTTTTTGTGGTTTATCTCTGCTGCCCCCTGTGTTCGCGGTTGTCCCAAACAAAGCTGCCCTTGGGGTGAGCGTCATCTTGCCCAGGTGTGTGTCTCTCGGACTGTGTGCACCACATATAGAGTTTCCAAAGAGGGCGTCTCAGCAGGGCTTATTCAGAACTGGTTGAATCACTGAAATGCAACACTGGCAGATAGCTGACACTCACAGTTGACGCGGTGTCATTACCGTCCCTGCCGGATGCTGAGCAGAACTCATCATTTCATCAGACGCAGTTTTAATGTTTTTGACATCTGCTCTTAGATTTGAGATGGAGTCCTGGCATGCAGATTGGAGAAAAAAAAACAACAAAACAAAAAGCTAACGGTGCATATCTGCATCAGATGCATCCACACGTATTCTGGGATGCAGACATGAAGACGACAGAGACAGAAACCTGAAATCAAATGTCACCTTGTGTCCATCTCTCTTTGGATCGTCGCACCTACTACTGAATGTCTCTCTTTGCAACTCATTCATGCAATAAAAGCATAAACCTGCAGTTTTATCACTCAACATTCCTTCTTCCAGCCCTTCATACCTTCCCTGCATTTCGTGACAGCTGTGATCCTACTTAGCACAACTCACAAGTAGCAGTGACGTTTTTATGGTTAGATAACCTAAAAAACACACTTAATTTTTTTTTTCTTCAGAGGAAAATGGTCTGATTTAGAGTTTTGAAGTTCAACAAACTAACAGTTGTTCTGTTTCATCTTTATTTCTGGGTTCTTTCCTCTTCCTGTCGCTTCCTGCTGTTCCTGCCTGTCTCTTTTTCCATGTACCCCTGCCTTGTCTGCTCCCCTGCTTCCACTGGTTGCTTTTATTATTTAGCACCTGTCGACCGTGGAACAGAAAACCATGTCATGCGAACTGTCTGACGTAAAAAAAAAAAAAAAACACACACCGACCTCCCGAGCTCTCGTCCCCAGCAGAAGCACCCTCTTCCGAGCGCTGACAGACGTAGACCTGCATGTGGAAGGTTCCAGATACTGTATATACATGCACACACATCAAACACGCGCAGACAGACCTGCAGGCCTCTGACGTTTTCTGATGTACATTAGCTAATGCGCAAAGACGGCTGGGCTGAATTACCTCTACACCTAATGACTATTTCATGTCTGGATGGAAAGGAGAGCAACGAGGACGAGAGGCCAGAAAGTAAATACAGGGTTGCAAGTCTGTTGACCTGCATCTGTCTGCTTTGGAACTTTTATGGTCTGCTTTCTGGATTATTGGTTACATTATGATTAAAATGTTAGTTTTTCTCTACAATTTTGACTCGATGGTCTTCTCCAAGTCTCATTCAAACACATTCTCAAATTTACAGAGAATCACTGTATAGTTTAAAATGATAAGCGTGCTTCTTTTATTTGATAATAAGAAAAAAGTTTTACTAAATGGAGACATTTCAGTAACAATTGTCCCTTCTTACAATGTCATTTCAAGTTGAAATTATCTCAGCGTAGCAGTGAGTAACTGAGAACTTAACACAATCCTCTGAGTTCACACTGGGGATGGATTTCAGGACCTCACAGCCGTCCCACTGAGACATCAAAACACACAGCGTGTGACGGACGTGGATTAATTTTTACACCCCGTCGCTCATGGGCTCTCACTGAAGTCTCTCAAGCTTGTGTAATAAAAATGATTGACATTTTCTTTTTCTCTCTATTCAGGAAGTGTTGGTGCATGAGCGTGTAGTTAAAGCGTGCTGTTAAATCCCACTTCTTCATGCAGGTTTTGGACAGTGTACTTGGTTGTTTTTATGTTCACTTTTCATCTTTTTTATTGGGATATGAAGAAAATGAGCATGGGTTTTGCAAACATTTGTCTTTTTCATCCACTTTCAAATGCCACTCATTTAATTAGCTTAGCGTACACACTGGTCCCAACATTGGGCAAATGCAAAATCATTTTGCGCCACGTCTCAGGTTGATGATTCAAAACTAAAATGCAACCAAAAATATATTAAGAGTTTTCAATGCTAACTCATGCATCTAAAAAAAAGCCTAATAATAACCAGACCCTTATTCTACACTTTTCCTCGTACAGAGGGTCTGGACCTTTGGCAATTGAGGAACGATTGCTTGCAGGAGGCAAGAACTCTGTTCAAGTTTTCAATTTTACCCATTACGTATGTAATGCGTTCGACGTTATGAAGTTTACCAGAAATGTTCTGCACTGTAAACGAACAACCTCTCCGCTGCGAAGAGAGAAGTGCTGTCAATGTTAATTCTGTATTTGAAAGCTTTCCCAACGTGGACTGAACGGCTTCGTTCCTCTGCTGCCATTTCTACAAGTGCAGGTAATTGATGTCATCTTTCACAACTTTTTCTGTTTGCTGACTGAAATTCTACCAGAGGAATCCAAGTGAATGGGAGAAAGCCCGGACTCTGCATACATATTACATACTAGGCACATGTAGATTAACAACTGAGATCTAAAATTTAGACAATAGAAACAAAAGACTTAAACAGGTTCCACTGTAAACAAAAAGGAAACAACCCACAACTTTCTTTCTTTCTGTATACATGCAATCACACTGCTAACCATGTACATTACTTCTTACGCAGACATCCTGCTGTAACAACTTTCACTCTAATCCATCACTGGTTTTTTTAAAAAAAAACAGATCTATCTCTCAACTTTCAATTCAAAACTCATCTGCTGCTCCATTACTTTCTTTTCATCCTTCTGTGCAACTCTGGCTTATACAACTCTAAGCAGTCACATTCAAGATCCAAGCTATCTGTCAGGCAGACTTTATGGACCCATCTCACATTCAAACGTGAAAATCCACAAACCGATATGCATGTGAATATGTTGGAGATTTTCTTTCTTCGATTTATAAATGCTTATTTTTGATTTTAAATAAACAGGAATGTACACAAAAACAAGTTTTATATGGAATATGATGAGAAAGATAATGAACTAAAGGGAATTGTCAAAAAAGCCATTTCTATTAGACATTCATTGCACTGATATAGTCAAAACTCATCAATTTACTTAGACAATCATTGTGAATTTGTTTAACGCCATGTAAAGGGGTAACTAATATTTCAAACTAAACAATAAACAATAAAGTAATAAATTAATTAAATGAGACAGAAACTTGTGGGGATTATTTACTTAAGAATTTGGAGGCGTGTGGAAACAGCCAAGTAGAAAAAGACAGTAAGACTGTTCAGCACCCAATCTATAATGTGAAAAATATTAATGTGCAAAAGGTTTTTAAAAGATGTGCAAAGTGCACCAGCATTTAAAATGAAGTGCCTTGGGTGACGTGGTCAAGCAATAAAGTATATTAGCCTGGTTTGCATTGCATACGCCAATCACTCCTGTGTGCAGCAGACTTTAAAGGATCAGTGTCTCTAAATGTATTAAATTAGATCTTAAGAGGATAAAAGGCACCTATATCTGACTATTTGTCTTGCTATAAAATACAATGACGATTTGGATGGTAACATGACAAAATGTATTTCACTGGGTACAAAAACTTTGCTGATTCCAACTCCAAATAAACAAAAGAAAATCTGAACCCAAAAACAAGTAAGTAAACAACTATTAAATATTTCTTAAGTCGGTTATTTTGAAGAAAAGGAGACCAAATATTTTTCCATAATCTGCCCCACAAACTGCACAAGTTCAATATCTTTTCCACAAAAGCAGATAACTCTGAGCTCCAACTGAAATACCTGTCTCTACATCTGAGAATCCCATTTTGGGGATAACATATCAAATATTTTTCCTTCAAATATTGTCAAGATGCCATCGAACTGCGCTCCTGTTATGTGTGGAAACCTTCTGCTTGATTTAACTCGGATAGGGTTTGTATTGTATCTTTGGACTAAACATTATTTACACCTGAAATTGAACTCACCTATTTGATTTCGGAGCACACGCAGTAGGAACAAGTAACACGTTACAATAATCATTTTGTAAAGTATTCAAACTGAGTATTTTTAATTATTTCTGAAACGAAGTCTCTCTGCCTGGATGTTGGTTGTGGGTGAATGTCTGAACAAAGAAAGTGCTCAGTTTACACACATGAACACACGTGCTGGGGAAAGACCTAGAGACGCACTCGGTTACGTCTGAGGTGTGTATTTGAAGATGTAGACTTTCTGAAGGTGAACCCCATGGTGGGCGAAGGCGGGTTGCTGAGCTCTGTGTGTCTGTGTGTGAGGGGGCTTTTCATTTGTCTGTTAATGTCTGGATTTGGGATTGTTTGTTTTAGGTTGTTCTGGCACTAAAGGCCTTTATCTACAGTAGATCCTGTATGAAACGGGTGGAGAGAGAAAGGAAGAAGACATGCAGCAAAGGACCCAGAGTTGGGACGCATGACACGTCGAAGACTAATGGCCTCATTATGTGGGGAGGCCGCGCTGCCTCTACGCCACACACCGCCCCATTGGGGTTGACTCTTGCGTTTATAGCAAGGTTAAAAAAAATAAAAATTGTTTCAATGAAACAGAAACAAATACATGGATTCTGCACTATTTTTTGATTGAATTCAAAGAATTGCGTTTTAGGAATGATGACAAAAATGACACATCAGGAAGATTTGAACAAAAAGAAAGGGTTGAAGGATGGGAGGATATAGCTTTTATCTGGGAAAGAGAAGCCAAATTAGAAATGTGGCATGATCCCCCTCCTCCTGGGACTGAGTCAATTAGCCTGCCTGGAGGATCTGCCAGGAGGATGGAGCAGAGGCTGGGGGATGGTGCTGATAAAGAGGGTGTTGGTGGGCGTGAATGGGTGATATGGGGACGAGATGAGACGGGACAAGGCCAAAGGTTGGGGGATATTCAAACAAAATAAACGTATAACTGGAATAATATCAAATGTAGTGCAATTCCACATGTGGAGAAGATTTGTCTATTTTAATTTATGAGTGCCGATTCAGTTTGTGCTTAAATTGCCATCAAATAAAATGGTGGTTAACTGTAAGCGATGCCTGACGGTCAGAGTATCATACATATAACACATGATACCCTTGCATTAATATGGATGGCCTGGCAAATTCACTAGAGACATGAAAAAAAAGAGCAATGAAAAAGAGGGTTGAAGTGATGATGGTGTAGGTGTGGCAGCAGCTGTGCTGCAGGATTAAACTGAGCATAGAATAAGGATGGTGAGAGGCTGAGTGCTCTGGCACGGAGCCACTTCTCCACCAGATCGATACGTCAAAGCACAGCTGGAAACGTAGACTGGACTCCGCCAAAAACTCCCTTTAAAATATGGTGTTAGTAATGAAAAATGTTGAAAAATCAGTAAACAAGCCATTGCAAATTCAGCTTTCCTTTAATTTCTTTAGCAGTCTTCCTGTAATACAGAGCAGCTGGAGAGCAGCAGTAAGCGGGATTACAGGTGGGGGGGGGAAGAGGGCCAGCCGAAAAAAGGGGAGGGAGTCAGAAGCATGAATTGGCTTTGTGTGTAGTTAACATTAACATCTGCAAATTTAGGAGATAGGAAAATGAGCAAATGCACACAAAGACATCATCTTCAGCAGTTGTTTTCCCTTTAACTCCTTTTACATTTTCTCCTGTTACAACCCATCTCTTGAATTTATCACTGCAGTTTTACATGACAGAACATCAGCAAGAAGAGGAAAGAAAAGTATTTACACAATTAAAGTCATTTATAACTTTAAATCCAAAAATGGTGACATCAATTTGCATTTAGCCCCTTTACTCAGGTACCTTTGAGTAAAACCCAGTGCAATCAGAAATTTCCAATTTTACAAAGTAGAGTCTACCTGTGTGAAATCTAATCTCAGCGTTGGAAGATCTCAGAAGTTTTTTTATTATTATTTATTTATTTATTTATTTTTTGGAGAACATTAGTTAATAACATTTTTAAAAGTGAAATAATGTGACAAAGTCGAGAGCTACAACAGAACGGTAAATATCAAAGTATATTCACCAGTTAAATGGTCTGGCTGACGTGTTTGGGTAAATCCATTTGAGATTCTTTGGAAAGACTTGAAAATTGATTTTCACAGACACAGTTCTTTTAATCTGAACTTGAGATATTTAACAGAGAAGAACTGGTATAAATCAGAGTCTGTAGTCAACCAGCCTGGTGGAGAAATACACCAAATAAACTGCAGCTATAACAGCAGCATGAGGCTGTTCTGGAAGGCCTTCAGAAAATATTTTTTATCTGCTTTCACTTTGAATTATGTTGCAGTTTGTGTTGATTTATCACAGAAAATCCCCTCAAAAACATTTGATTTTATGTTTATAACACAATAATATAAGAAAAAAAAGTTAAACATATACAGTTATAATACTTGCTGGGGGGGGGGTGAAAGAGTTCACTTAAGTGTAATGTAGAGCTTCTTTTGGTCTTAAGCGTCTTAAAAATTTAAATTATGCTCATGTTTACACAGTCTGCATTTGCATACAATACCTGACTTGTGTTGCATAACAAAGTTATACAAATTATAGCCTAGTTTTAAATCCCTTTACTTGCAAGTATATCTTTTTTTTTCTTTTTTTCTTTTTACTTTTGCTTAGGCAAAATGTTGTTAGAATAGGACAGAAGTAGCAATCGCAGAGGTTTAAAACAAGAAAAGCTACAAAGGCAACCTTAGCATATGGTTTCACCCGAAGCTCCCAATCGTTCACTGACTGTTGTGCTAAATCAAATAAGTCTGTTGGACGTCCTCCAGTGAGCTTTCATCGGAACAGCCAAATTATCCAGTCACTGTCAGAGAAGGGCCAAGAATATTTTCTGGGAAAACCTCTGGAAGTGTGCGCTTGCTTCCACGTGAGGGTTTACCAGAACGGCATACCACTGAGTCCATTCGTGTAGCATCATCACAAGAGGCGGCAGAGGGTGGCAGGTACTTGAGTGGCGGGTTAAAGAGGCAAAAACGAAGGAGGAGATACAGCAAGGCAGACGCTCGGCAGCGTGTCACCAGGCAGACCGGTGTCTCCTTTCTTATCTGACAGGCACACTGCAGAACAGCAAAATCCTCTGCATAAGCCCCTCAAGCTTTCCCCTGGGACAGAAGGGTAGAGCTGAAGAGAGTTCCTGAAACAATTCCAGCATGCGTGTGTGTGTGTGTGTGTGTGTGTGTGTGTGTGTGTGTGTGTGTGTGTGTGTGTGTGTGTGTGTGTGTGTGTGTTTGTGTGTTTGCTGTGTCTGCTTGAGCGTGTGACGAGTTGTCTGGAATCTCGTTATTTTGCTATTGCCTTGCGTTAAGCCCACTGATTCCCCCTCACCTTCAACACCACATGACTGCTCAAGGTGATGAGACGGGGCAGGCCCAGTTTCCCTAATGCGCGGGCCAGAGTGTGACAAGACCCAGAGTGTAATTAATGGTCAGCCTGGCAATGAATAGATTGTTCTCCACTAGTGACAAATTCACCCACACGAGGAAAAGAAAGGAAGAAAGTGAAATGGGTCGGTTAGGAAAGAGGAGGAAAAGTAGAAGGCACTTTCATCACTAACACACGTGGTGGAGTTATTTTTGTAAAGGCTATACTGTCTAGCATCTGAAGCATAATAAGCACATTGTTACACCAATAGAAGTCTTTAAAGTTGATCATTGTAAGATGTGCTTGCAGACTTAAAAATAATGTGACTGTATAGCTCTATTCTGATGAGACAGAGGTGTAACACTGAATGTTTGCTGAAGGAACTCACATTGAAGGATCTTTGAAGGAACACTGTGCCACCTGAAACTGCAGCACGGAGGTTTCTTCCAGAGATGTTGGCATTAAAATTAACATTAAAAAAATTATTTTCTTTAGAATCATTTCTATGATGCCAATATAATAATTGATTTGGTCCAAATTGAAACACATCTAATCACTATAAGAAGAAGGAAATCACAAACTTCTCTATATCTACGTAGAAAATTCTGTTTCATTAACCAACATGGTTTTGCCTTAATATCTGAAAAAAAAAAAACATCCTTACTGTTTCACCAGGAGAAAATGCACACATAACATCATAACATGAGCAGCTTATATAGGGAATGAATAAACCCTGCTGACGAGACAGTAAGCCCAGTTTTATAGGAAGTTTGTTATACACTGTGAATTTGCATTGCTAACTACATTATACATCACCTTGTTGTGGCAACATGGTCATAAAAAAACAATCCACTGCATAATAAATTTCTCAAAGCCAGATATGGTGACGACCTTTCCTCCCAAATCCAGACGTCTGGAGTGCCTCTCTCTTAGCCGAGACGTTTTACAGCTAGGAAGAGCAGCCCTATTATGGAAATAAACCTCGCAGCCAAAAGCAACACTTATCTGGCTTTGACATCTCTATAGACAACGATTTGTATGGAGTGATTAGCAACACCCTTTGAAGTATTGTTTTGGTAACACGGGGGAAAAAAACTTGTTTTAATAAAACATCCTGCTCATCCCAAATCTCCCTACATGGAGTAAAATGTCCCTCCTAAACTGTAAAGTTGGTTTAGAGAGTTTAAACCTATTGCTGAACTTTTACACTTGAGTTCAAATCCTACTTGCTCTCAGGTAAAAATCTGCCTTTGTTGATGTGGAGAACACTATTCAGTCTTCATCACGTTCTCCTGTCTTTTTGTAATCTAAAAAACTTGTACTACTTCTTTTGTCCGCACTGGTCAGATCTTGGATCTCAAACCCAGGATATCCGTTTGTACCTGCGCATAAAAGTAGAAATTACTAGCTCAGTAATGGAAAACCTAAAGCTTATTTTTGGTCTTATTTGTTTACTATGTTAAAAAACAAAGAACAATCACAACAATGCGATAATGTTTGATTCAGTCTTGTGTTGTACCTCAGGGATCTGATCTGGGGCCAACTCTCTTTTGGCTGTACATATTCCCTCCTGGCCAAGTTATTAGTCAGCACAATGATATTTCTCAACTTGTTTATGCTGATGACATCCAGATAAGTTGCTCGTTCAAAGGTTGTACATTTTTAAAAGGATCTTGTTTAGATATTAAGATACCAAGCAGTGGTTAAACCACAACTTTCTTCTGTAAAGCAAGGAGAAAACTGAATCTCTGATAACAGCTCCAGATAATAGAATCCCATCAGAAAACACATCAGCTTTTTGGTTGTCCTTTTTGGTAGTTCAATATCATTTGAACATCACTCCAAATAGTTGGTACAACCTTAGAAACAGCTCAAAACTCAGACTGCTGAGGTAATTATCCACGTTTTTATCTTTTCGTGTTCAGGTTATTGTAACAGTCTTAACCTGTTTAAATAAATCAGCTTTTGATCGTCTTCAGCCCATGAAAAATGCTGCAGCAAGACTTTTAACAGGCACCAACAGAAGACGGCATATTGCTCTAGGCGTGGTTTCTCTTCATTTGTTGCCTGTAAATTTAAGATTTAATTTTAAGATTTAGGTCTTAACTTTTAGGGTCCTACTTTGTCAAGGCCCCTGCGGAAACCCCCATTCTTCTTCCCATGCACTAACATGAAGGGGTCAGACTCTGTTGATAAACCCAAACTCTCGGTGGAACTCAGTCCCGCTTTTCTTGCATCGTTCTGACTCCACCAACCCTTAAAAAGCTGCTGAAGACATTTTTTTTTTTTGTACAGGAAAGCTTTTAACTAATTAACTTGATGTTTTATTGTGTGCAATGTTTTATCTGTGTGTCATTGTGCTTTAGCTTGTTTTATCTGCAAAGCACTTTGTGGTTTCTATCTGTGAAAATTGCTATGCAAATTGAATGTACTCAAGTAACACAAACACAATGTGTGCATGTGTTCCTTCTTGTCTGAGAAGCTCCACCCACATAAAAAGGTTACACTTGAACATCAGTCACGAAACATCCTACCATTTTATCTACTTGTTGCAACAAAGTGATGGATTGGGAAACTGCCTTTGCTGACCCAGGGCTCAACTCTATTGTTGCCCAACCATCCATCCATCCAGTGGACTAGGCCATCCTCATGTATCAGATAACAACTTCAAGGCATGAGTCGTTTATTTTCACAACGCCTGCGGAAGGGTAATCAAAAAATTTGCAACTGGACGGCTTCTTTGAAAATACTGCTTGCTTCAGTGTCACAGGATATGACAAGAAAAACATTTTGCATAGAGGAAATCACAAGGTAGTCAGGTTGGAACATAGTTTATGCGAACAATAAGCTCCAGCATCCCGGAAAAGAGCAGAAAATATTCCTCTTCAAGCAGTCGGTTGTGCTCGATTTTCTTTAGTGTCTAAACGCATATGGACACCATTAAGGATTTTTATGGGGGACAAGTGAATAAATTTAAACCATGCTTAATTATCCTTCCACATCACAGTTGTGCAGTACTTTGTGTTGGTCAATAGCAACAAAATACGCTGAAGTTTGTGGTTGAAATGTAACAAAATGTGAAAAAAGTTTAAGTGCTACTTCGCAAACCATGTCCTCTCTAAAAAAAAATGCACTAATTATGCTGTTCATTAGCTAAGGCATCTAAGCATTTTCCTTTAAATCAAAAGGCTAGTAAAAGAAAACCAAAAACTGAATATTAAAAAAAGAAGCTAATAAAACTTTGATGCTAACAGCCTTTTGCTTTTTATTTGAATGAGGGGATAACCTCCTCTGCAGTCTGTCCCCTCTGGCTATAGGCGAAAAAGTCAATATTTCAAGAGAGCAGAGACATTCTAACATTTCAAACAAAGGAAAAGTGACATTGCAGGCAAACAAGCAAACAGACAACCAAGATAGAGCTATAGACGAGCAATATCTCATTAGAAACTACGACACATGTATACATCTTCTAAACTTTTCTGTGCTTGTTGTGCACAACATGCTAGCTGGTTTCTGCTGACTTGGTGGACAATTTTCCACCTGAGCAAAGGGTTAAAGCAGGTCAATGTGCTTTTCTGCAGAGCCAGAGTTGAACTAGGGGTTAATGGGTTTTAGGGTGTGACAGCGGATCAGTCTAGAGGTACTTTAACCGTAAAGTCAGCTCGGTGGTCGATTCATCACCAGGCAATCAGCAGACCCACCTTGAACCCGGAGGATTGTTGGGTTAAATAAATGTCCACTGTGCAGCTCTGCAGCGTAACAGGATTGCGCAGCATGTGACCATGTGGTACATGAGATAAAAGTTATGTCCACTGCATGTCTCGTTCGATATACCAAAGCTGTTTGTCCTGAGCGAGACCTTAACCCAGCCACCTAAGTGTGGCTAAGTGTGTTTGCTATACTCACTTTAGGTGTAGATATAGGGTAATACCCGGACCTATGAGTTTGTGTCGTTTACTCAAAACAAACATTTCACAATAAGCAGTTAAGGCATTATTTTCTTGTAGGTAAGCATCTCAAAAAGACAAAGTTTACTAAGATAAATTTACCTGATTAAAATGGCCTAACTGCAGCAGACCCATTAGTATGTTGGGTTAGAAAAAAAACAGAGCAGATGTTTCGAAGGGCACAGGACGCAATTATTTATCTGTACTTATCATCTTGGCTTGTAACAAGCTTCTGCCAGGAGGTTTAAAAAGGACGAGATTTAGCCACGTCTGACATTTTTGGTGTCCCCATTAGATTCTCAGCCAATAATGAGGAGCATTTCCTTATAAACTAGTGCTGTTCCTACTTAACCACTTGCTAATTTTTCCCACTAATTGATGGATACCATGGTGAGGAGAACTTACTGATATAAAATGAGTAGCAGGCTGGAAAGGAAAGGGGATTTGCTGTATGGAGAAATGGTCTTAAGAGTTCAGAAATTTCTCATATACTCGGATTTTTCACACAATTATTTCAGGTTTACAGAAAATAGTCAGGAAAAGAAAGAGGGGAAAAGAACAGTGAGCAGCAGTTGTGGGGACATTTTGATGTCAGGGAAAATTAGACAGATTGTTTCAAGATGATAGTAAGACAACAGCAGCTTAAACAACAACTTGTCAGAATCAAAGTATTTGGAATACCAAATATGCAGGCCAAATCTTGAAACAATAGGCTACAACATTTGGTGCCTCTCATGTCAGCTAGTAACAGAAAACCGAAGCTACAATCCCCACAATCTCACTGAAGTTAGAAAATAACAGTTTGGAAAACTGCTGGCTCGTCTAACGAGTCTCGATTTCAGCTACGACATTCAGAATGGATCCGTCCAGAGACTTAGACTGTGTTGGGGGGTATTTTTTGGGTGCCTTACAGCCCCTTTGTACCAATGCTGCACTGTTTAAATCTGGCTCATCTAACCTGAGTATCACTGCTTTTAAGACCACAGTGTACCTGTTGTCCGATAGTTACTTCCAGCAAGATATCGCATGTTGTCACAAAACTCAAATCATCAAAAACTAATGTCTTGAAAATAATTTCATGGTACTCCAATGGCTCCCTTTGGAATGTGATTGATTGGAGATTTGTCAATATGGATTAAAAATGTCTAATGAATGTTTCTGACTCCTTCTTGAATTTATGAGCCAGAGAATGAAAGCAGTTCTGAAGGCAAACCTGGCTCCAAACTGGGCCCTGCAAGGTGTACCTCATAAAGGAGTGCATAGGTTTTTTTTTTTTGGTTTTGTTTTTATCAAAAAGACACTATGTGTAGAAATCTGAGAAATCATGTAAATAACATGCAGTGAACTGGAGCACCTGAAAAGTAAAACCAAAATGAAAATAAATGCCCCACTATTGATCTGGGGAGCGTTTTTTTCAAATTGAAATGTTTGTGGAATAAATCCTGTGGCGTCTTGTCTGTTTCCTCCACAGACGTGTCAAACCAGTCGCACTGCCATGTCATTGTGGAAATATTTTTCAAAAGGGAAATCAGCAAATGACAGCATAATAGCATTTTGGAAAAAACTTGAGGATGTTTTGCGGTTGTTCTTTTTGGAAGGCTTATTTTTTTTCTTCTGTGGATTAAAAGCATTGTAAATAGTAGCACCCAAAAAGTACGCCACTTAAGTAACTTTGACAGTTTCTTTTTAGACCCACACAAGGGTTAATGTTTAGGCACCAAGGTATGGTAATAGAGGAGTTAGTGTGCAAAATGCATTTGGGCTGGTGAGGTGGGGGACTGCTGTATGACTGACAAAGCATGCACGTGTAAGCCAAAAACCCACTCCCTCGCACACAAAACGAGAGGATGCTTAGTGACAAGAAATAACAAAAAGCACGGCATCGCACAAAAGGCAGAACAGACAGAAAGTCTTTATATAGGTACGTGAATAGCGAAAGAAAAGATGGTGAAGATGAAAAGAGGAGGCAGGGGTGGGACGGCAGAGGAGCGCAGTGTGGCATGGGATAAGACACTGCTGTTTGTAAGACTGGAGAAAATGCAGTAGTAATGAGACTGGGGGGAAAAACCCAGAATGCATTAGGATGAGGGTAAGAATAAGGAAAAGAGAGGTGAAACACAGTCCTAGCAGGTGTAAAAAAAAAATCAACAACGAAGAAATTTTTCAGATTAAACAGTCAACACTGCAAAAACGTGCAATTGTTCAACCATGCCAAGATCAGAAACTTACATAAAAGTCCTGTAAGACCACATTATATAACTTTAGCATCGTATGTAACAAAAACAACTGAAAACTGCTTGCAAAAGTAATAAAAGCTGCCTCTGAATCCTTCACTTCCACTGGTGGATGTAAATAACACATCCCAGGCACACGTTCCCCTGCAAGCATGGAAACTATTTTCCGTCCCTAGTTTATCCTCAGGTATTTCCCTTACTTATGAAATCAACATGAACAAACACAAACACAAGGAATCTTCCAAAGGAGAGTTTGTCCCTTCAAAGATAAATCCTCTTGCACTTTTCCAGGATAAGTGTTTCACATTTCAGTGACCCTGATGTGTAAAGTGTAATCCGTTACAGCCGACACCTGAACAGGGTATTCCCAGCATCAACACACTGTGGCTTTAATTCAGAGCTATAAATGGTTTGTTTAAAAATAGAGAGAGCATCTCTATAAATATCTCTGTCTGAGCTAAAATAATCCTAAAAGCAAAAGGATGCGGGAGCTTCACGGATTATGCAATTAAATCCCGTTCTCACCTTCATCAGTGGCTTCCCTCTGCCTGCGTCCCGTTTCAGTCCTCAGCCCCTCTGAACCACTTCCCCCTGAGCAGGTGCCGTCATGGTCAGATAGTCCACAGAAAAGAGCTGTTATTTACTTTCTTTTTCTGAGCTTTTTTCTTTCCCCGTTTCACTCCGTCTCTGAGCCTTGTACAGATTTGTATCACAGCCGTGTTTCTGCGTGAGTGTTTGCGTGCTCACAACTACCAAAAGGTCCTGGAATCCCCGGGTCCTGCGCTACAGAGCGAGCACGGCTGAGCTCGTCCTCCGTCTCTCCTGCTGCACTCCTTTCCCTCCCATCCTGACAGAGAGGAGGGGAAGACACTCAGGGGGTGGGACAGAAGACAGAAGCTGCTTTTAGAAAAACTCTTTCACTATCTGCTCTTCCTCCTCTCTATGCTCCTTTTTTCCCCCCTGTGTGTCTCTTTTGCCTCAACTTTTACGCTCTGTCTTTTGGCTTGCCCTCTGTGACCGATACTCTTTCACTGCTTAGCAAGGCGTGAAAGCAAAGCCCTGTGTCTTGCACACACACAAACACGCACACACACCCGTCTCTTTCCTTCACTGCCACTCCCTCTACCACAGTCCAGAGGTGAAGTATCTTCGTCACACAGTCACAACACACTCTTGCTCCATAAAATTGTATATATCACCAAGACTGGCCCTGGTTAAATGAAGGTCAAATAAACAAGATCATCTTGTCTATCTCCCAGGATTAGGAATAGCACACTTTGACCCTGTTGAATGTCACACGTCTCAAACTGATTTCATTGTTCTTAAGTTAACTTAAATGTCAATCTTGCCCAAAGATTGTATTTTTAGCTTAATTTTGCTGTATGTGAGAAATTTTGATTTTTATTTTTTGCTGGATTTGATTATCTGAAGGAACAGACATAACAATATTGTCATGATCCGTGTTTCTGTGTATTTATTTTAAGGTTTTTCTGTGTTCAGTTTCTGTCCTGTGAGTCTCTGTTGTTTCTGCGTCTTCCCTGTTCATTGATCCCAGCTGTGTCTCGTTCCTGTGATTACCCTCCCAGTGCATTTAGTCCCACCTGTTGTCTGTGTTCCTTGTCAGATCCTCGTCGTTCGTTGTACGTCTTCCGCCAAGCTCTCCAGTCGCACTGTTTAAAGTCCTGCTTAGCCTTAGCTCCCGAATTCAGTCACCTAGTTGTCAGTTGCTACCTGTTATTAGCTGTGTGCTATTGTTGCCTGACTGGACTGTTTTTGAGCAACATTCATCATTAAATTCATCATCTTCATCTGGGCCTCCTGCGTTCATTCTCACCACCACCACCACGCTCCTTGACAAATACAACCCCAAACAGAGCAGTCAGTTATTTTTCCAGCAACTTGTCTCTGGATTAAATTGAAAAAGGAACATAGATTTACGGTAATTAATTACGTACTGCGAGAAAAAAAAAGATGTCCTGATTTTGACATTTCAGAAGGTAAATTCAACAATCTTACATGAAACATGAACCTTTTGAAGTAAAAAAATGCAACTCCAGAATTTTTATCCTATCACTTTATGAGACACTGGCACACAATATTAGTCTGGAGAGTTGTTTCATTTAAAATGAAATCAATAAATACCGTTATTGAAAAATAAGTTGTAAATACTCCATCAAATAAGTATCTCCAGAAAATATAAACAAAATAAATATACAAAATATGTTTTAATGTGAAGCTTACTTTGTCGATCACAGTTTAATTTGTTTCAACATTTATTCATTTATTTCAGGACTTATTTATGCATTTAGTTTATTTTATAGTGGTGACTTATTTTGTAAAGCTTCATGGACTACTACTTTATGTTCTTATATTCAAATGAAGGAGGGGAGTTTTTCTCTGCAGGGCGGCTCTGGTCAGAGTGCAGTGACCTGAGAGAAAGCGAACTTCGGCACATCAACAAGAGGGCGTACCGTGTGAGTTATTAGCACTTTAAGTGACGTGCCGGGACAATGAAACGCGCAGAATGTCTTTGGAGTGCGGGAGCTGGTCTCCTTTTAATCAAAAGCTCTTCACAACCTGCTCAAATAAACACAACCCAGTGCAGGCAATGCCTACCTCAAAAAAGCCACGCATTTCAAAATAAGAGCACAACCACAGCTCAACTCCCCGCTTACAACGGAAAGCAAGTTGTGCCGAAACAGGGGAACCAAATTCTGCTTGGGATATCTACCAGTAAAATAGAATCGGATGTTAAATCATGTCGTAATAATCCTCAGCATATCATCTCAGGCTTCTCCAACATCCTCCATATTGCCTGCTATGAAATTTGTCATCCTGACCTGTGTTGGTTCATGATACGATGCGAGTTGGTCCGAACAGCGCTCAGGGGGAGGAACACTTGGTTTGACTGTTCATTAAGGTTTGAGACTCGTTTGTGTGAAGCAGATGTGAACTCCCTCCCCCAAGCACTGCCCTCTGACCACAGAGAAAACTCTGTCCCCTCATTTGAATAAATGCATAAATATATCCTACTTAAGCCAAACAGCTCTACATATATTGCAGACTAACCAAACCTAAGCCCTAAATTTCTCTAACTTTTTGGCATGCCATGCCTTTTGCTTTCTTTTACCCGAGTCTTGTCCATTTGAATTAATTTGAAATATTTTGCAATACACCATGTTTTCTTGCCTTGACGTTGACATTCATCATGTTTCTCATCCCAGTCAACCTTGTTTTACATCTACACACTGTTTAAGAACCATGAGTTCCTAACCAAAAGTATCTTTAAAGTCTCAGACTCGACACAGTTCAGCAAACTTCTGGGATGGAGTGAAGTCAGACCTTGTTTGTGCTCCGACTCCGTGGGACGCTTAGGAGGAACTCATCAGGGTGCCGAGTCCTCCTCCACGGAGGAACCAGTTGGACGCTGTGGTTATGAACGCCTCAGCCAGTCTTTTCCCTTCAGTTTCTGTGACAAGGGGGCAGCAAAACAATCATCTCTTAGAAGTCGGCCTCAGTGATTCCCACTTATCAGAATCTCTTTAAAAGTTTCTGTCCAACTGGACATTTGCCGTTGCTACAGTCTTCAACAACAAGCTTACTGGAAACTTCACCAGGGCTGGGCATATATTTACAAGATTCATTGTAGTGTAAAAATTGAAAGAGAAGAGACAAACTTGTATTTTTTTTTTGTTAGGTTTTTAGTTGAAGCTGTTTGCTTTGGAGTTGTGCTTCACAAATTGTCACTATTTCCTGTTACGAGATCTTACTACAGGCTGCACAGTGGGGCAGCTGTTGGCGCCGTTTCCTCACAGCAAGAGAGATTTGGGTTCAAAATCCTGCTAGTTTTTATACGCTGGCTTTCTACCACATTACAGAAGTTAATCATTAAACCAAATATGTTGACTGGCGTTAGAACTTTTTACTGGAGTCAAAAAAAAAAAAAATCTTTGTTTTCAAAGAAAACCTGCCTCCACGGCTTGCTCACATGTTATCTTGTAATCTTGCTGTAATCCAAAATCATACTTTGTCACTTCCCAAAGATGCTCCCACTCCAGCGAGCCCTACCCGAAAACGGTTTCGAGCACAACTACGCAGCACTGAGCAGTGATTCATGGAGATGTGTAGCCCACGCTTCCACTCTCCCTTTCATGTTTTAAGAGTCTGGCACTCCTTTTCCTGCCGGCTGGTTTTTACTTGACCTGATGATATCTTGTTGCTCCCTCTTGTTTCCCCATCGATTCAAATTTCCCGTTACAGTCATACTGTTGCTCCTCTATTCTTGCATGATTTTTCCCCATATTTTTATATTTCAAGCTATTGTCAACTGGATTTCGATGCTCTAATCAGCAAAGCAGCCGCAGTAAATATTTTTTGTCCTCAGTGTTGATTTTCATGATCAATGTGCTGAATAACAAGACTGTGGTAATGTTAGTGTGCCTACAATCAAAAATGGGAGGAAATAAGGTGACAAAAACATTTTGATGCCGTAAGTTATTTTACATTCCAAACCTCATTTCTCAGTGTAATATCTTTATATTATATATATATATATATATATATATATATATATATATAACTTCTCTTTGAAAAAAAAATCCCTCGCTATCTTTTTATAGTCAGCAGATTTCGGCAGCAATTAGATTATTTTAAATGTCGACAGTTTTTTGACAGACTTTCTTATGTACTTCTCAGACAGGCACTATGATGACTTGCTGTACAGGAAACCCTGCTATAATGACACAAAAGAACATTCAAACCTGGACCTGAAGGGACAAATTCACGTCTGACATGAACAAAATGAGAAGTGATGGTGGGAGGTGGAATGTGATGAGCACACAATCACACAAATGTGGGATCTTGCAATGTGGACAATCTCATCGTCACTTGGCGCTTCACACCCATGCAGATACACAATCAAAGGTCAGGCCATTATGTGCACATAAACAACTTCTTCTTAATCTAAACGCTAATGTAGTTCACACTTATTAATGCACAATGCACACACACACAGGCACACAGTGTGCCGCCTGTCTGGCGTCAAACTGGCACCGTTCAGACGGCCATCTCTAGAGACTGAGGAGGGAGCCAATCACAACTGCCTGTCAGCAGCTTTTATTGTCACCCACGCAAACACACGCAGACACACACACACACACACAGTGAAGTCATGCACTGGTGTTTATACCAGAGCATGTGTGTAGTCAAATGTAAATGTTTCTCTTGTCAAACAAAACAAAACTAATTAGAAAATCTAAAAGGGAACCTAAATTAGATCAGTTTGTCATTTTAAAGTTAGATGAAAGTGACAAGTATTAGAAACAGTTTTGTTGTAGCACGTGTATGAATTATTGTGTATTTTCTGCTGCATTCTGATTTATTCAGCTGTAAAGTATTAATATGGAGTTCATTTCTATAGCAAAGTTCCCTGCAAGGGCTTGTTTTGACTTAACCAAGTATAGATGTTATAGTTATACTGAATACATATACAAACATGTGATGTTTTATTAATCACAAAATCAGTTTAGTGTTTTTCTTTTTCCGTAATTCACTCGGTGATTTATATTTCATAAATTCAATTTTATTTCGCACAGCTTATTACAAAAAAAATGTATTACCCTGGCTAAACATGATATAAAGTAAAGATTTCAATGAATTAAATTAGAAAACAAATGAGTTTTGAAAAACATTCACTCAGCAGTATGCTTGTTTGACATCAGTTTTCAGCAGAAAGGACCTTTCTGCCTTGTTTTCACGGAGCGGTACGGCACGGGTCGATGCAGTTCGGCACGCTAGTTTATGGTTCGGTGTATTCAGAAGTGTTTCCATCCCCTGTTGGACTCTCACTGGGTGGACGGGGTTAAATGTAAACACCTAATGCACGTCATACTTGTGCAATCACAGGCACTAGCATGATGACACACACAGTACGTCTCGTACTTGTTGAAAACGGGGATGTTTTTCCATCCTCCAGTCAATGGACCGTGTTGCGTGACACCCGTAGTTCCGCTGTGACCGAACTGTACCATTGTCCCATGGACATACAAGTGAAGGGAGCCGGGAATGGTGCGATGAGGGTCGGTTGTATGGCTGCTTTTATAATGTAAACAGACAAAATGTCACATTGAAACACGCTAAGCCATGTCATGCTGCTCTATCCAAGAGGAGAGGGGCTTAGTGAAGCAGTAGTTAGAGCATTGTTTTATAAAAAGCTTAGACATTGTAAAATGTACACCTTAAGTTAAATCAGAACCTTATGAATAAAAATAAAGATGGTTCCTCGACATTCTTTCAAACATTTGAACATCACTGCAGTGATATCTAGTCAAATCTTTTACATTTTGTTTCTCCCTCCACTCTTGTGTTTCCCTTTGTGCTTCACTAGAAGGTTTATTTTGTGATGCCTGTTGCAGGACGACTGTATAGATGCCAGCGCCCTATTGACAGCTTGGAGAATGAATAAATGAATACAAAGGTATTTATTGAGACGAAACAACTGGGTTTTCTGCAGTGGTGGAGAAAACGCATTATGGTGTCATGAAATCTCTTCCCAGAAAATCCCGAAGGAGAATCTTTGGTCATGAGTTGGCGACCTTAAGCTTAAGTACACTTTGGTCATTTCTTGGGTATTAATTTCAGTTGAAAAGTTATTTTCACGACCTTGAACAGATCGTTTTTTCTTGTGCCTCAAATGAAACAAGGAAGACTGGGGCACAAGTCCAACTTCCTCCACAGAGACATAAAATACTCAGTGCCAGCGACTGAAGGCAGTTCCTGCCACAAAGAGTGAAACAATCAACTATTGGGTTTAGTTGATAATCACTTTCCGGCATAGAATAATTTAAGTTTGGATAGCTGCGTGTAAAACTTAATAGTTTGACTGTGTGAAATATTCATGTTTAATCAAAACATGCAAACAGAATAAACTTATACAGTGGAGAGGAGTCCAGGTATAACTGGGAGAAATAGTTAAAACTGTGCCATTGTTGCTGTGGCTTTAAGCCGACAAAACAAAACGACGTGTGAAAAAGGTACGTCATATTTTCTCATCCTCTCGGTTTACTTGTTTACAAAGTTACAACAATCTATGAACAGATGGGGTTTTAAATGTCTAGTCTTTGGAGAACATTTCTAAAGTCACAGTTTTTCACTTCATCTAGCGAGTGTACAAGAGGCGCAAAAGCAGAAAGAAAAAATTTCCTTCTTAAAATGTCTGTGTTAGTGTGGCGAGAAGTCATTTCTCATTCTTTTCATTTGTTCATACAAACTATCTTTATTTACACTGCCTGTACTTACTGTTTTTATTAGCCAGTCAACACTTTCATTGTCCGCGTTCCTGAAAGGGTTTTCTCACAAACTGATAGCAGACACCTGACGTAAAAGACGATAAGCCTCAGAAAACGGCCTCTGATGTCACACTCCGGACATGAGCATGTGAAAACCGTCACGCCGCGGTGAAAACATCAACACCTACACAACCGAGCCACCGAATGTTTTCCACTGTAACAAAAGTATCCACCCCCAAGCCCATGTGCACACTAAAGCACCCATTCGCTCACTTTCTTTCTTTTTCTTTCTTTCTTTTTACCCCCCTCTGATAGCTCACGAGGGCTTGAATCATTTGTTTCTGTCAGTGCCTTTTGAATTTTTGTGGCTGATCATTTATTTATCAGTTATCGATTGGCTTCTTCCAACCGGCACATCCTGCCATACATATTAACCATCTCTCCCCCCCCTCCACTAAAACTGGGAGAAATGAAATGTGCAAAACAAAGACAATTCTCTCCTTCTTGTTTTGTCTTTCTTTCTTATCTCACTCAAATACATTTGACCTTGTTGTCTCTTTCCCCCCCATCACAGCTAACCTTTGCTCTCTGTGGTGTTCCTTTCATATTCCTGCACCCTTATCTAAAATTACCTCCTTCCCTTTAAACCCACCTATCCATCAGTCCCAATTTTCTCTTCTTACCCTTCTCTGCACCTTACCCCTCAATTCTTCTTCCTTTAATCATTTTTGCTTTATATTCTGACTTCATCTGCCCCCTTCATGCTTCCCTTCTCTGGTATATCCTTCCCCCTCTGCTTCACTACCTCCCGAATCCCCCTTGGTCACCATTTCTCTCTTAGTTGCACTTATTCCGTTTTCTCCATCTATCCGTATTTAACTCAGAAACGCCATCATTTAGGTCTTCCTCTCTGCAAAGCCCACACAAACAAATCTATGCATCTGCATTTTCCCCGTCCAGCAGTCCCCCTCTAACACAGCGCTCCCTCCCGCTACCCTGACGTGTCTATGCTCTGTTTGTTCAAGGCCTTTTCTAACAAGGCCGGTCTCCTCCCAGATCTCACTAGGCTACTGTCAATACTGAGGTCTGGATGCACACACACATGCAACAGAGCACACAGAGACCTATGTGCAAGCACAGACACAAACACACAGACTAATTAACATGCATTCAAAAAGTACGCATGGCTCTCTATAAAGGTCCCCACCTCTTCTTTCCTTTGCCCTGTTCTTTTTATTTCCCAGTTTAGCCTTTAACACATAAACACACACACAGAGTAAAGAGCCAAGTTGACCAGGTGTCCAGCACGAAACTTTTTTCCAGCCTGTCGTGACTGATGTAGACTGGCATCTACATCAGAAGCAAACAAAGAGGTTTTTCAAGGAGCACCTTCTCCATTCACTGTGGCTTCAGATTTTCTTTGTATTTTGTGTGTTCATTTACGGCCAAAACGTTTTTTAAAGTCGTATCTATGCACTGCCATTTCTTGGTTTCTGGCTTTTTTGTTAGCAAACCCATTTTTTATTCTGATACTTTCACAGCTGACTGCCGGTTTATTTCTCTGTGTAGTTAATATTTTATGTGCATCATGTAGATAGAAATACAACTGCTCTAATGCTGCATGCAATTTAACATAGTTGTAAAATATTCCTTCATTTCCATCAGTTGTGGGACTGATCCACTCTTGGGCCTGAGAAGAGAAACATAAAGGCCCAGAATGTGAGACGTTTAGATGCCTGCTTAAACAATATTGACTCAGAGAGATTTACTGTTTGTAGATATTATTTACTGGACAACTTTATGGTAGGATATGAACATAGGAAATCACTTTAATTTGTTGGATCTCAAAGCAAGTTTGTGCCGTCCCCCCAGTGACTACAAAATTATGCCTTATTGGTATAAAACATGTCGGAGGGATCAAATGACAAGCCAATCCACAACTTTAGAGGGAGTCCAAGTCTTCACAGGCACACACTGAACAAGTTTAGCCTGTTTGTATTTCCTAGCAGTAACGATTTTTAGTGATGTTGTTCAGATGAGCCATTTTAACGAAAGCGTTTCTTTCCGTAAATCTGATCATGTTAAAGGAATCTGTGACATTTTGCTGCAGGCATTTATGTTGTGTAACTTTACAAAGCAGAACAACATTTTCTAGCCCTTGTGTTTCACTCAATATCATCAATAGTTACAGCAGATGTTACTGCAGGCTTTTGACTTAGTCCTACCTGTTGGATTTGACTGAGTAATTTTTAAGAACTTGATTTTGTAGATCTCCTAAAATAATCTGGTGAGAAAATATTGACAGGTTAATTAAAAGCTGCAGTAACCTATGTAACTTTTATTTAAAAGAAAAATGTTTTTTTACATAATTATTAAAGCTGTCATTATATTGAGACAATCTGACATGGGTCAGAATCTGAGAAAAAAAAAATCAAGCTTCTCCACCTCCTCATAATGCCTCTATTGCCATCTGCAAAAGCAACCAATCAGAACTATGAGGAGGGTCTTAGCGCTGTCAATCATGCCTGTGTACAAGCTGCTAAATGTGCTAGAGGTAGAGAAACAACTTAGAAATTCAGGGAAACACTGTCTGCTGTCATCAGTGGCCATGGTAACTAGCCTTAGCGTTCATGGCAGATTCTGCTATCGGAAAGAAGCTGCAGCGTAACAGAGAGCAAGGGAAGGGAGTGAGCAGCGCATAAACAGCGTCACTGACAACGTTAAGACCCTGGCTCTGATTGATTGCTTCTAACTCAGCTATGTATTTATGTAGTTAGCACTGGGAGGAGGAATAGGAGCTCGATTTCAATCTGCCTCATATTAAACTGACAATGGCCATTTTAATAGCTATGTAAAAAAAACATTTTTTATTTTTATTTATTTTTTGCAAATTCCATATTGCAGCTCAACTGTTCCCTCTCAGGTTTTAGGTATTTATTGTGTAAGCATAAAATGATTCCTCTTCTTTCTGTCCAGTCTGCTCCCATAGCAGCTCTACCATTCATATAAATATTTCACATCCAAAAGTTAAAAAGGCATGTAACTTCACACTTCACAGACCCCGGTGAATCCATCACTCCTTGCCTCTGACACAAACAAACACACACTGAATACAGAAGCGTATGTATCTGTAGTTAAATTACAACACGATCAAAGCCCACTTACTTTACAAAGAGCAGAACTCATCTAATAAAAGCACCAAAAATGAGGTTTACCATCACACACACACGCACGCACACGCACACACACACACACACACACACACAGAGAGAGAGAGAGTTCAGGCTCCAGACTGGCCAGGGAGAGGTGAAGGCAGAAACACACACCTTCTTAATGATTTATGTTATAAGGATGAAAAGAGAAGAGCTGATAAATTCTGCTCCCAAAAACATTCCTACAGCTTCTCACTTGACCAAAACCAGATACTGCAGAGGGTCTCATGTATATTGATGTTAAAGTCTGAAGCAGCCTGTGCTCCAACATCATTCTGCAATTTGACAGAACCAAGAACCAGGAATGCTTGAGAACAGCATTTTCTGGTCTGGATGTGTAAAATGTAATGATCTGTAAGATGCATAAGGAGTGTTAGGATGTTCTTAAATTGATCTGCTGTACAAACTATTTATTTTAATACAAGAAACTTAGGATTATCTGAACAGTCTGAGACACCTGAGATCTTTTTAACCCGCCTACACTGGTGTATCTGCATTTTGTATTATTTACTAACATTGCTTTCTAACCAACAGTCTATGCATTTCACACTCCAGCACACACGCAATTTTAACACCAGCTAAGCTAGGCTTGCCACATTTTTTTTGTATGTTTTACCACAAGAGTGCTGCAGGCCTTGCAGGCCATATTGCACCTGTGCACCACTGTTGTAGTATTTATACAGCTCCTATTTCATTTTCTGTGATTTCTACGATGATAAATGTAAGGAGTTGTGACAGATGATATTCCTCTGTCCTAAACTATAGATACTATATTTTTTATAAAGAAAGTTATAAAACAAATTATTAAAAAGAAAAGTGATGAGGTTATCTATTTTAAAACAATTATATACATAAAATATGTCTCATTGTCAAATCACACATTTTTAATTCGAATAATTAATAATTTTCTGCCAAGTGTCACAGCAACTATGCAAAAGATGCATGCTTCAGGACAAAACATCCACCGGTGTGTCAAAAATCACTTCATGTTTTCCTGCCAATAAATGACTCACAAAGATTCATGCCTTTGTTTATAGTTATTATTATTATTCCAGATATATATTCCTTCAAGGACTTTTAAGGTATTTGTCTTTAATCAGGGAACCATATTTTTTTTTCTTTTTCTGGCAAGCAAGGAACAATTCTTCCATCCCCTCTGCCTTTCCATGGTGTTTAAAAAGAACATAAAATGTCCTTGATTGTGCCTGAATGTGTGTGTGTGGCTACACACACCAAACAGGTGCATTTGAGCTGCCTAATAACAGTAAAGCAGCCTTCTGTTGGAGTCTTTGTAGGCAGACAGAATGAAGCAGAAGTCAGTGGTGTGTTAGATCCATCAAAGCCTGTCAACAGTGGACCTAAAATCATTTTACTGCTCTAGAGAGCACACAGCTGCGTTGATCTGAATACCACCTGATTGTGTGTGTTTGTGTGCATTCGTGTGGACTGGTTAGATTCTTGTTTTTCTTCAAGTATGAGTCTTTATGACATTAATGTTGTGTATGTAAATGTGCGAATGTGTTTCTATGAATGTGTGTGGGTGCCCATACTTTTTTTTTTTTTTTTTTTTTTTCTGGCTGTGACTGCTTGGCTGGGAAACGTTTGACTTTTTGACATCTGAGCCCACAGCAATTTGTCAATGATTCACAAAAAAGACAAAGAAAGTGAAAGAGCAACAGGGAAAAGAGCAACAGGGAAAGAAGCTGGGACAAATTAAAATGGAAGGAACAAAAAGGAGACCAGACGAAAAGAACAACGCGTTCCTTGTGTTGCTCTATGAATCCCAAAGTTCTGGGCAACCCTCCCAAGTCTGGGGGTTGACGACTCGGAACCAGAACCAAGAACCAGAACCTGGGCTAAATAGACTGTGAACTCTGAAGGAGATCAAAAATTGCAACAAAGGTTCAAACGGAGACGCTTAATTCGTGCGTTTTTAATATTTTTGATACAAATAACAGGATTTTGATCTTTTATCCTGGCCATGAAAGATCAATCCGTTAAATATTTTCCATTTTTGCTGCAATGACAAACATGCATGTTTTCACCAAGTGCAAAGAAAAAGCTACAGTGAAAAGAGTAAAAAAAAGTACTAACAAATACAAGAAGTATTATAATTACAAAAAACATAAAAGTCTCTTTACAAACATGGAAATGTGTCAGAATCACGTGTGCCATCGCGTGGCACCAATATACTTATTCCGCTTGTCTCTCTTTCAAAGACTTGTCCTTTCAGAGAGGACTTGAGACTAGAATGGCTCTAAAGTAAACACTTGGCTGATCATCCTTCACCCCCTCTGTAGTTCACTGCACAGGGCCCCTTTAATGAGATAAACCTCCTGTCCAGGAAGTGGAATTACCAGCTACTGTATCTAAACTTCACTCATCCCTTTGTGCTCTGGTCCTCCTCTCTCCTCTTTGTCGTTTTGTTGGATTTTTTTTCCTAATCTTGACCTTTGGCTCCTTCTCTCCCACATGTTAGCTCCCTTATTGGAATGTTTTCTTCCACAAAAAAGCTTTAGTTCTTACAGGAAGCTCACTTAAAAGAACACAACCCATAATGAGATGCAAAAACATTGACGTGAATCAACACGGTTTTTGAAGCAGCTGGAAGTGAGTCGGGTTTGATGGATGGGCGAGATTTGATTTAGCCGCAACAAGACTGCTGCTTTTGTTTGTGCATGTGAGAAAATGGAGGAATTTTAATGTAGAGGCTTGAAACATCTGCCAGTGTTAACCATGTGGTCTTTACCAAGAAAAGGCACGCAGTAGGGATAAATGACAAGAAGTGTATTTTATTAAAATTAGAACAATAAGCTCTCTTTTTGAAGTATTGAACACAGTTTCTTATTTTAATCAGATAAACATTTAGCTATATTTATTTCCTTATCACCTTCTCACTTATTCTAGACGTAAAGTCAGAAGTTTACATACCATGATTATATGCTTTAATATCATATGTTCTCTTTATCTGGACGAACAAATGAACAGAAAATAGAATAAGAGTTTAGGAGTCGTAATTTTACTGTCATACTCACAGGCTGACACGTCGGGCTATAAGAGGGAACCTAAATGATTCAGAGTTTTCACGTGCTTCCTATTCTGAAGCTAAACACAAAGGTAGATCTGCTTTAGAAGTTGGTTCACACATCAAACAGCCTCTGTGAACTTTAAGCACTTCACACAGTTTAAATGAGGCATTATGCATGCGTCAAATTGAAAACTTGCCCATATCTTTGTGTTGACAGCCAGCGCAAACAGCTATTCATTCTCCTAACCCAGGTGGTTTTCATAACACCAAAAACTAAGGAAAAAGTGGTAGTAATTTTGGCGCAAACGATTAAAAAACACCAGTTTGCACTGAAGTTATTCCAAAAAAATGGGACTTGTAGTGAAATCTGCCTTTTTTGTGCACTTTATTTTCTATTCAAACAAATTGTCTAAAACTTTTTAAAATCATTTTGTAATTTTTTTAAGTTTAGAATATCAACAAATGCTTCACGCTGATTGAATATCGAAAGCTATAAGCCATGGGACGTCCCTCAGACCGTTGTGCTGAGGATCTGGGGTAAAGGACGACAATGGGGACATAAAAAGGGCATCAAACTTTCAGTTTATTATGACAGGATATGTTTTAAATAAGTGTCGACAGGTTGTCTATTGCTAAAATTCCCATGATTGTGGAGCAAAATTTAAACTTGCGTGGGATTGAAAACTTTCCTGAAATTGGAAAGCGTTTCAGTTGAGACTTTTCATGAGAAAAAAATGTCTCCTTATCTTTTGCTTTGCAGGACGCAGATATGTTGAAGTAAATAATGGGTTTTCAAGGTGAATTAACATATAATTTTTAGCACCACACCAATTCAAAGAAGTGAAATCTGTGTGTTCCCAGCGTTCTGTAAGGAAGTGATGCTGTCTGCATCTATATCATTACTTCCTTTATGAGGCCTTTCTTGACCTTTACTCAAACCAAGAGCCTAAGTGTGTGTGCGTATGTGTGTGTGGGTGTGTGTGTGTGTGTGTGTTTGCATCTGTCCCACACACACAGAAACTCACAGAGTTGTTATGACATGATAAGCCCAGACCAAAGCCTAACAGACCAAACACACTCGCCCTCCACCGTGGGAACCAAGTGTGTGTTCTGTGTCTAAAACGGTCTGTTTGTCTTTATCTTCTACGCTACGGTCAAAGTGTCTGGTTTTCTCATCCGTTTTGTTTTTCTTTGTCCAACATATTTTTAAAAAATGAAACGCAGCGAAGGTGAACGCAAACTCGAAGGTGAATGTGTGTGAGTCACGCGGGCGTTCCCGTTTGTGGCTGTATGTGATTTGCGGTGCGACTCAAGGGCACTCCAACACTGATAAGTGGCTTGACACAACAGCCTCTACATCAGGAAACCTTGAGAGCAAGCCTGCCAAAGTGTCTCACACACAAACACAAAAACACACACGCATACACACACACGGAAAGAAACCGATACTTACGGGTAGAAAACAGGCCGCCATTGGGAATGGAAGACAAATGAACACCACTTTAGACCGCTGGAAGGGACACAAACAGATAACATGTATCCACACATAGTGGGAGTTGTCAAACATTTCATCACACTTATAGTCTCCATTACCAAGAAAAATGAAGGCCTTCTTGAGCGTGTAAATAATACAAAGTGCCAATGAGCTCTCTAATGACAAAAACCTTTTTTAAACCATCAGGTACAAAACGCAGAGGGTAAGCTGATGATCAGTTCAAAACATACATAGCTGGATCTTATTAATCGGTTCACTTGATTCTCATAAAATGGTGAATCTTACCAACCCTAGTAAACATAAAGAAAATCTTACAGCTGCCTCTCTTTCTACATTCATCTAATTGACTCTTCTGTCCCCATTTTTACTCCCTTCCCTCCCTCCCTTCTCCGTCCTGTCCTTGGCTTTAATGTGTTCCTCTGTTCCATCTTTTCTCTTGCCACTTTCTGCTTCAGTCTCTCTCCCTTATGTCCTTGCCTCGCCTCCTTTGTTCTGTTCTGTCCACTCCGATTATGATCCGTACCCTTTCTGTCTCTCCTGCTTCATTTCGGTAGAAAATCGTCAAGCACACTGACGCTTCCCTGTGAGCTGGTTTATTAGCGACGTAGAATATTACGTGCGTTCTTTGCATCTTTAAAGAAGTTAAAAAGTGAAAGGAGGAGAAAAGTATGGGACAGATATGCTTTGGCTCCAAAGGGAGGCGTCCAGACCAGATGAGGTGGAGAAGAAGCGCCTATGCGACGACTTCTTCCTGGTTGGTGAAACTCCTGATGCTATCCCTTCATAAGGGAAGGTCATCTCAGCCGCTTGTCTCTGATGACCCAGAACTCAGGAGAGTGAAGGTTTAACTGTGATCAGACTAGCAATTCAGAGCTTCACTTTTTGACTGAGCTCTTTTTGACCTAAGCAAACTCTAGTGCCTGCAGTAACTGGAGGAGTATCTAAACCAAAGATACAGAATTAATAAATGAGATAAATACAGAGTGTTAATAAGAAAACCCCTCAATGGGGATCCATACACCCCAGATTGTAAAGTACACACTGAATAGGCACAAGCAGAGCATTACACCATTGTTAGAGTTAGCCGAACGGAGGGTTTGGGTGGAAGTGCTGAAGGAAGAGGAGGAAGGTGAATCCGTAGACGAGTGAGGGGATGGAGGCAACGGTTTGATGAATGGGATTGTGGGGAGGATGGCAGGCCTTGAATGTGTGCAGAGGGGATAAGAAAGTGACCTAAAGGAGAGGGAGAAGCTGCCAGATGGGTTGCATGAAAAAATGAGCCAGAAAGAGAGATGGAAGTGGGAAAAAAAGAAAACGGTGGACAGAGAACAGAAAGATAGAAGGGTTCTAGGAATAGATTTCACTATTGTCAGAGACTCAGCTCGTGCCAGACATGATTAAAAATGTTGCCAACAACCCTTAAGCATCGGTAAACCCTTTTGTTGAATTTGAGGAGCTAAAGGGATGAGTGGGTGTGTTTGTAGAATCGTGCATTTACAAAAAGAGAGAGAAAGAGCTGGGAGGAGTGAGGAAGATGTGATTGAAAAGTTATGAGAGGATTCTCTTTGAGGACCAAATAGGCTTATATAACGCTGCTGCACAGAAAGAAAAAGAGTCATGACCAGTAATTTCTGTTTAAATACACACACATAGTGGACAGCACCCGAGACGTCTCCCCTCCGAGAACATGCAGGCTGTGACACACTCAGACAAAGACTTAAACCTGCAGACACACTCACTGCACATATCCAAGAGATCCAGAAACAGACGGAAAATGGAAAGAAAATCAGCGGGAAGGAGATGGCACAACGAGCAGATTTTCAAAACAAAGAGGTTGTAAATGTGTGAGCAAAACCCTAAAGATTTAGCTTCTGTCAAGGTTTAGTTTGAGAATTTCTCTCTCCTGGATAAATCACTGAGAAGGCGAATCCCTTCAAAGGTTGAAGCCAAACCTCAGTAAACTGGATTTCTCAAGCCTTGTTTTATTTGGAACTTGTATTTTTCTTTTCATCAACCGTTTAGAAATAAATGTACAGTCTGAATCGAACGAGGGCTTAATGCACGGACTTTCTTTGGGCAAAATCGTTGAGAACTCGGAGGTCTTTAGTTGGGATTACATTCTTTATGTTTGGCTCATCGTTCACATGGCTGAATATGAGAAAAGAGAAAAGTCTCTACACCCATGTTAGCAATGAGACTTCTCTCTTCTCTATCCTGACCAAGCAAGGATTTTTCTCATGACTCTTTGACTCCCATTTTGTCTCCTTATGATGGGAGAAACTACTTCTAATAATAGAATATACTGAAATGAACAAGTTTTTGCTAAAATTAGCAAAAGCAAAATTAGCTTTAAATTACTTGGCAAGGTACCAGTTTGTTAGGTTTTCAAGCATCTGCTCCTAAATTACACTTTTGATTTTTTTTCTCCCTCACTGGACAACCCACATTTAAATATCCAGTATCAACTATTTTCATCTCGGGTTGCCACTGTGTTATTCATCGATGCACAGATTCAACGATTCACTCGTAACATCCTCAAAGCGCAGCAGTTCTTAAACTACAATTTAGGAAACGACTATTTCTGTTCTAGTAAAACCTGCAGTAAATTTCTTGCTTATAAAGAAACTAATTTGCTTCTGGAGCATTTCTGGAGTAGGTCATGGGTTTTCCACATCAAACACTATATCAAACTTTCACTCTTTTAATTTCTTCCTCACCATCACATTCATTACCCTTCACATTTTCCCCGACCCCCCAACCCTCCCAAATATTACTTTCTCCAGACCGTTTTAAATATTTGGTGGGTTTTCTTTAAGCCTGTTCAACAACCACCATTTCTCATTTAATGCTCCATTAAAAACGTCTCTACAAATCTTGGTCAAGCGTTATTTAGCTGACAGCGTATGGCTCCGAAAACACGACGGCTTTGCCATGTGGGTGAAGTTTGGAAAAGGAGGATAGCACTCACTCCTGCCACAAGTCGAGGCAGACAAGAAGCAGATGCCGTCTGTGAAGCCGTTACGGTTTTCTGTGACCAAGCAGAGAAATAAGTTTACACAACCGTATATTTGTTGATTCTGGTCAATAAGAACACAACAGAAACAGAATGTCGTTTTGCTAAGAAATTTCTCCAGATTTTGATAGAATAACTTTAATTTCAGCTTTAAAATATTTTGCGCGATGCCTGTGCACGTGTGCAGGTGTGTTTTTGTCAGGTGTCATAATTGTCCTTGAACTTTGTTAGTGATGAATCGACCTGTCAGGGAATCATGCAACATTCTCCCAAAGTCAAGATGTTTGAGGGAGTTGGTTTAGTTTAGAAAAGCCTGACATTATCTTATGCTTTATCTTGCACAATTTGCTTCGTAATCACAACCTACGTCTCTTATCAAAGAGTGATAGTTAAGTTTTCCCAAATCTTTTTACTGCTGCATAATCACTTTTATTACTGTAATAGACACTCGGCGCCCTTATTCAAGTTTACTTATTGCCATCATGTTTATGTCTAACCTTTCATCCGCCGGATCAGTTTCAGTCTACAAACTTCCTCTAACCCCGTTCTCTCCTAACGTGGCTGGAGATTCTGCTGCTCGTTTTCTTCAGCTGTTTTTTTTTTTTCCTTTCTCTTTCATGGCTGTTTTATTCCATGATGCGAGTCAAGCTGCTCTTCCCTGGAAACTACTCACTCAGCAGCCTCCGTCTCACCCCACATCGACCACATCCAATCCAGCAGGGGAAAGAAGAATATTTTAAGCCACTTACATTATTCTCTGTATAGCTGAACTCTCTGAGTTTACTTTAGACTAGGATAAGTTTTAAAAAACTCTGCCGCATACGTGCCGCTCGATGCTACCGTGCTCTTGATGTTGAGCAGTAGAGATGCAAGTGGACGGCGTTTGATCGGGCTCAAATCATTTTTCAATTTAACCTGCCCAGTCGCTCAGAGAAACGACCCGACGTTTCTTGTCAATTTATTGTATTAAGTCAAATGTGTAATAAAACAAAATGCTAAAATATTCACTGAATAGTTCAAAGATATTTGAAAATAATTGGTGAGAGAGTGATGTATTATTAATCTGTGAGCAGAAATCATTCAGCTGTTCTGACACTGACAGATGTGCGGTACTGTCCAGATGCGGCTGTGGATTTGACCCGGACTCCAGCTCGTCTGTCGTGCTGTAGTTGAGTTTCACGCTCCAGTAAGTGGACGTCCACAAGTTGTCAAGTCAGCAGATTTAATGAATACCATTCCTGTAGTTTTTTTTGTTGTTGTTTTTTTTAGTAATGTTAACTTTTTAGATTTCTCTTCCTGGATGGAAGATCCTGATGACCCTTAAATGGAGAACACACCATTTTGTCATCAGTAACATTATGAAGAGTTTCCACTGTTGGCCACTTTTGAGAAAACAATTCTATGAATCTTTGTTTTATTTTATTTTATTTTATTATTATTACTGGCTTTCACAGCTCTTGTTGCAGCGTTTAATTTGTGTAAACCCTTTATTGTCTATTAGAAGTCAGAAAGTTAAGGAGATCTGGCTTATATTAAATATAAACCTCTGGCAATATGAAGTAATAACTCTTCGAGGATGTTTGCTCAGTTGTTTCTGATTTCCCGGGGACAAAGAGAAAAATCACACATGACCAAGACTGTTTTAATTCACAGCTAAATGGCATCTTGAAAATAATATAACATTTTAGGTGAGATCAGGTTTTCCTTCAAAACAGCCACGTGTGACGGTTTGAAATTGCTCAACAACTTGGTTTTTGGACTTTTCCGTTTGGACTGATTAAAATGTTTTTCATTCCCATTTTCATTCAAATGGTTCTCTATATCAAAAATGCAGTTAAAAATATATTTTTTATTTTTGAAAAAAAACAACAAAAAAAAAAACAAAGGGAAGTGGTAACTAAAACCACTTCCCTTTATCACAGCCCTTTTTATCCAATAGGTTTTATTTTCAGTACATGAAATGACTCAAGAGGATAAGAAAAGCTCTTAAGTCCAGAGCAACTGCTCGTGCTGCTTCTTCTTCTTTTTTCCTCCGAAACTATTTAATGTGTTTTTAATCAACACTAGAATAAAACTTAGTTGGTATTTGGGAAACTACAGATCTAATAGACTAGGGAAAGAAGACATTATGTGGTCTGATTAGAGACAGGGGACGGGCAACAGAGCTATGGGTGGATGTTGCTTTAAGCATAAAAAAGTTTCACCAATGCTGCCTTATTCCTGCTTTTGTTCACTCCTTAGACAACAAGAAATTAGCTTTTGTTTCTGACTGGCTCTATAATACACGTGTTGGTTGCCAACATGTTCTTATTTAGAGGACAAAGCAGAAGCTCTGCTGCCTAACTGCCTTGGCTGATGCTAAGAAAAGTGTCTTATGCTAACGTACAACAACCGTATATTAGTAGTCGTGATTGTCATTTTACACATGCAGCGAGTGTTTGAGATGTAACCACAACGCAGTAGAAAACACCAGTTTCCTGTATTCATTTTCAAGCCATTGCCTTTTGCAAAATGCCCGCCATTAATCCAGAATCAAGAACATTAAGAGAAAAAAAAACAAAAAAACATTTCAAAACTATTGGAGCGTGATTCTACTCAGATGTTACCTTTGTTTTATTTCAGTCGTACCACGACTCCCTTCTCTGCAGAAAGATATTTGTTGGAGCTTTGTTTGTGTTCCTAATCGGACTTTATTCATCACATTGTTTTCACGGTTAATCCAGTTAATCTATTAAGTCACTAAAGAAAAACATACATGACCTCAGGGGGTCTGCTTCTTTCATCGGTCGTTCATGTTGCTTTTCTGTCATTTTTTTCTTTCCTATATGTTGAACTGGTTCTAATGTAAGATTGTTAGATTTTGTTACCCCTAAAGGTTATGTTGGTGAGTCAAAAACTTCAAATAATTTAGACCTTAAATTATTTTATCCTTTGTGACATTTTATTTTTTTCTGGAAGATTTAAGTAAGCCACTTATCACTTAAAGCTGCTTTGCCTGTGCCCTTAATATGGTTAACATTTGTGTTTTTTGGTGTGCCTTTACTTTCAGCTTTTCTTTTTTTTAATCTACTACACTCCTTGCATATGGAGCAAATGTTGTGCTCAGTAGTCACGTTACCTCTGAATTGCCAGATTTTCTGTTCCTCCGCATACAGAGCCATGACTTTGTTCTTAGTAACCTTCACTAGTTTCCCCTCCCACGGTTAAAGCAGATGTTTGGCTGCTCTGATCATTAACTTTTATGACAAAAAAAAAAAAAATTCCAGTAATGCCCACAGATTTTTCTCCCACATATTCATGCTGAGTAGCTCTTTATAAGCCAAGCTGCCATCCTTCCTAATTTTAAAATTGTTCATTGTTGTCAAAAATATGTGAAAAAGTCACATCCTTGTTCTTCTTTTAATCATGTTTTCTTTGACACTGAACAACTTGTCAGTCACTATGCAGTTCTTCAAAGAACAGTGCTAATAAGTTCCAATGGCAACATATATAATAAGTTCTGAATATTCAACTGGCCTCTAAGTGGAGCTGCAGATGGGAAATATCACTGGATTAATAAAGCTTATATGAAAACTGAACGTTTGTGTCTCTGCTGTATGCAGTTTTTAATTAAAACAAAGTTATTCGTCCAATAAAGTAAACTGATGTAGGTTGAGCAGCCAGAAGTTGTATTCAAGCAGCACTTCCTCAAAATAAAAAAAATAAAAAAAACATGCATATAACAGTGCAGCGACTCCTATAAGCATTTTTTTTTCTTGAATGTTTCTTAAGTAAATGTAAGTAGTTACTACCCACCTCTGGACACATTCCTACTGTAAAAAAAAAAAAAAAAATCAGTGCAGCGAAAGACGCATGCAGGTCTGAACATGTCCCTCAGTGGTCATTTAGTCTGAACTCTCAACTGCAGAGTGACACGACCAACCTGTGCAGGTGTAGAAGCTCAGCAGCTACGACCACACACACTGTGATCTGAAAAAAAACGACTGAACAGTGTGTCACCTTCAAGTGGAAATCAATCTGCAAAATGTTAACACAGTACTGAAGGATGTCACGCTGAGGCTGTTTCTGGTCTTCATCCATTTTTTTTTCGTACATTTTTATTAGTTTCATTTTTTTTTATCTCATCTCAGCACATAATAAAAGTAGCTCTAAAAAACACCACCTCTTTTTTTTAAGCTTTTTTTTTCTTTCTTTTTCCAAGTGCCTCATTTCAGACAGGTTTAGCCACATCTCCACTCATAAGACAACTCAGATTGGATGAGTTTAATTTGGACAAGAGAGCTGATTGATCTCTTCACCTCATCTCCAGTTTTATACTTGAGAAGTGTTTAAATTATCGTCCCACACAAGTGACCTTAGAAATGGGGGGAAACCCGTCTCCAGGGCAGCCAGGCGTCTTCCTCGCGTTTCCATTTTTCAAATTGGAAGAAATTTCAAATATGTGATTTGTCAAAACGTATGTGTGGTCTAACCTCTTGCCTTGCTGACGGTCTTGTTGCAGAGCTCCTTGGGGGGAGGTTTTGACCCCGAGCCTCTGTTTCTACCCCTGAAGCACATCTCCTGCTGCTCCTTTATCACACTTTGTTTTCCTCTGCTGTCGCTACACGCTTTCACCCCTCCGCTCCCTCTCCTTTCTGGATCAGTATTCAGTCGGCCGTTCTGCACGGCTTCGCTTCCTTTCCAAACAAACTGTTTTCTTTCGGTCAAGCATTCTGCAAAGAAATTTCTCCTTTTCTTGCTGTACTCACAGCCCATTAACTGTGTGAGAGCAGCGAACCACAAGCGACGGACAATATGTCAAATCAGGATAACAATAATAAAAAAAGACTAGAGTGCAACAGTCCCTACACCTGCTGTCATTAATTCTTTGGAGTGAAAATAAAACAAGAGAGCAGCGTTTTAGATAAAGACTTTTCATCTATTTTTCATCAGTGAATCCAAATGTTGGACTCCATTAGGAATCACAAATCAACAAGCTCCAAGTATTGAGATCCTCTTCAAACTAAATAACTAAAGTGGCAAAGCATAGTTATTCTGTAAATTTTGGAAGAGAGTGAAAAGCAGAGCTTACAAAAACGTGTTTTATCTTACATAGTGTGTGTGGAAACACCTGCAGCACGTATGGCTACGGCGTAGCTTTACATCAAGTATTAGCAATGCTAGCACTCAGACACAAAGCTGCCCTAACCGAACATGGATTCCTTTTTGATTTTTGTTGTTTTTGCACTGTTTAACTGTCCGGATAAAAACATGGATTATAATTAAACCTTCTGGAAAACTCATCATAAATGATTGACATGCAGCTTGTTAAACTATAGAAGCCAAAACTGAAAGAGAAACCTTCCCTAATTGCTTGTAAACCTTTTGATGATATCAGTCTGTCCAAGGGAAGTTTTTTTTTTTTTTTTTTCTTAAGTGGGGTCAATTTCAGGAAACGAATGCTCCTTCACACTGACTACTCAAGCATGTAGAAACATACAATGCAGCTGTTAAGGGTTACAAAACTTCAGGAAATACGAGGTGCAAAGAACAATAAGACAGATCTGTGAACTTGAAGTAACGCCATTAAACAGGATCTGTTAGAAAAGAGATTCACTGCTAAATGAAGGGTTTAAGGAAGTGCTCAAATAGCTGTGGAACATCATCTTCACTCAAGTTTCAAAGCAAGAAAAACATAGGTAAATATTCTCAAGCAACTACATATTTCTCATGATATTGTAAGTAAATAATTGACGAGCCTTGATTAAAAAAAAAATAAAAGTCAGGTATTTTGTTTTGTTTTTTACTTATTTTCTTGACTAATATTTTTTAAAAATGTAATTTTTCACAATGGCCCCATTCTGGACCACAGCTGGTTTGAATAAAGCACAAAAACCTGAATTTGTTATGCGTTTGTTGGACTTGCCTTGGTTAAATCTTCTCTGCGTCGTCAACAATGAAGTCTATTACCTTCGCTTTCCGTTTTTATTTTAACCCAAATTTACAAACTCATCCACACAAACTCCAATCTGAACCCAAAACTGTTGTTTTCCCTCCCTTACAAAACAAAAATAATAAAATAAAACTCTCCCCCTCTGCTCACACCTCACTGTTTTTGTCTGCTTTCTACCCTGAGGCGATTCAGTCCAGTGCAGCTTCACATGGCTCACTTTGCATGCAATTACTGTTTAGACATGAAACACGGGGGATGGAAGGCTAGGAAGAGGAAGATGGAAGGAGACAGAACACCAGAACCTGGAATTGACAAGATGGGATATAACATAAATAATTAAAGAGGAGAACAAAAGCCAAAAAATATATATATATTAGAATTAACTTTTTTAATGACGGCACTCGCAAAATTCAGGTCCAATAGGTCAAATCTTACTGAATATACCCCAGCAGCACATATGGTTCTGGCTCAAAATCATTCATAAGTTTATTCCTGATAAGAAATGACAAACACACCTCCACAAGGAACAAAAAAATGGTTTTGTAAAAGGAGAGCGGCTACTGCTTTAACTCTGTGTGACGTTAAGCTGTATTAAAATAATTCCACTTAAGGCGTGAGCCATGAAAAGCAAAACAAAGATCCACATTTTCCAATGCCACATTTATTACAGCTGTGTAGCAGTGAACCTCGAAACTAAATCCCAGAGAATGGCCCCGGGCGGGCTCAATATATTTCAAACAGCAGGACGGAAACTGGATCCTGTCAAAGTTTTTTTTTTTTTTTGAGGTTAGATGCCCATCACTGATAAAATGAGAAGATCTGAATAGGAACATTTTAAAGGAAGCCTTGCAAAACCTACTCGGATTTCAAAAAGCAGAAGGGAACAATTTGACCCCTGGTTCTGAAATGTAATGGTTTAATGGACTGAATGTTAAACAACGACAGGGCCAATGATTACATTTCCTGACGAAGTTACAAAAGGGTTATTTTTCAACCGTAGATGAAAGGCATAACGAATAACTTTCCCTGCAACTCAATAAATGTTATTATCATGGTACTATGCTACAAAAAAAATAAAAACACACAAAAAAAGTATTTTGTTGCCCAAAGGTTTTTCCAATGCACACAACATAAAACTTGTTTCTGACCATCGACACTTCTACTAAGTCATTATCTACAAAAAATTATTCTCGACCTCAAAGTTCCTTAAAGGCAGCGTGCTACGTGCTGAAACAACGGGACGTTTGGCGAACCCGTTCAAGTAGAGACCTGTTTCGCCAACAGGAAGAGGATATGAAGGAAACTCACCTGTGACCTCATTCTGCCTGGAGCAACAAGGTCAAACGTCCTGGGGTTGTTGGCTGACAGACATCAAGACCGAACTGGGTAAAGAACTGAGAGACATGTTGGGACTTTACTATTTGGATTTTACAATCACCTGTCAGAAATGTTTGTGTTGCCCGTTTCAAAATATCGCAACGTAACGTCTGTTTAAGAGTTTAAGTAGTATTAAATATTCTTGCTTTGACCAAACAAAGTTAGATGAGGATGAGAGTTTTAACTACTCTCTGCTGTCCCTCAGGTTAACCTGTTTCTTAGCCAATATAGTGAAAGATTAGGGGTCAAAGGTCGGGAGTCACAGGTCAAAGGGATAAGTGCCGCTGCAAGGACAAGTCTGGACTGGTCCGTCTTCACACCCTGATGATGCGATGTAGAGTTCACTCTCTGAAACAAAGCATGGGAAGCACAAGGTGTGCGCAAGCAGCCCTGAAGCTTAGAGCCCTGGAAAACATTTTGGTCTCAAAACTAACTTAAGATTTAAGAGACAACCACTGAATTTCTGCCAAACGGAGTGTGATGCGTTACTTTTTGTTTTTGTGGCACTATTGGGCTTCAATTTGGAAGAACGGCTCGGAGCTAGAATTAAATCCAAGACAAATCAATCTGTTTAGACTCTGTAGTCTAACCAGAGTTGGTCAGAAAGTGTTTCTGACCCACATGGTGCCCCAGACTGGCTTGATTTAAGTGATTTCCAAACAGGTCAGGTAGTAATCCGATTTGAGTGGCGCCAAAGAAATCAAACCAAGCTTTTCTGAAATCAAAGCTAATTCATAATTTAATAATAAAGAACAATCTGGTACAACTCTGCCACATGCTTAGATGACATTCAGATAAGGTTCATGCAGGCAGAAGCAAATTTGATAATTCTAGCCATTTTTCATGCAACTATAATCCATAGAGCTGCATGAATAATGAACCTGTAATCAGGTGCATGAAAACCCAGTCCAATGAAGACTGGATTTTAAATCTAAAACCCCAAACAAGCTCATCCATGAAAAGAAGCAGAAAAAGAGAGAGGAAGAGAGGGAGTCCAGGTTCTGCAGCTCTGCTGGTGGCTTCATACCTTGTGTCCCGAAACTGACCAATGGCGCGGAAGGTCGCAAGAGTGGGCTGATCCAATCAGAATAAAGTACAACAGGAATCCATGAGGTGACCAGAGAACAGCAGGAGGGAAAAGACGAGGAGCTGAATTTCCCCCGGAAAGAAAAACTCCAGAACCTCTTACGACGGAGCATAATCGGATTCTGAGAAGCTTAGTGGAAATTTGCCCACACAAATTGTCTTATTATTATGAAATTCTTTGTTTTGCTTATACCCTTATCTCCAGCCTGAATTAGGGGGGATTAGGCTTTTATTCCGCCTCCAACCTTTTCCTCCATAATTAGGGCTAAGTGCCCTTGTTTGGTTTGCCCCCACCACCACAGTGTGGCTCATGGCACAGCATGAAGCGTTAGCATGAACTTGTACCCCACACTACAAAGTGACGCATGACAAAGACAAACACTGGTTCGTTTAGTGTGTTGGTTGTTTTTCCAGCAGGAGAACAACAAAGTGTGGGAAAAGTTTCTCTGATGATTCCCAACAGTGGGCCAGCGTTCATGAGCGAACCACCAGTCACAATGGAAATGCTAATGAAACGGTAGAAAGAACAAAGAAGGAGTTTCTGGTGGTTAGAAATGTGTTTGTGATTGTGACTTTGTTTTGGATTTAGTTCAAACTTTCATTGTTGAGGAGCATTAAGTTAAAACATGTTTGGTTACCACTTATTATTGAAAACACTACATTAATTAATAAGGAGATGCTGTTATCAGTTTATCTTTGTAATGTTCTTTGCAGAAAAGCGTAAGAAAGAGGGGAAAAAAGCCTCATGTTAGGAGAATAAACTCTAATTGTCCAAAGAAATTGCTCCAGAGTGGGATTAAAACTAGCCTGGTAAAAAAAAAAAAACTTCTCATAGAGGGTCTTTACCCTCAGCTATTAAGAAACAATTGCTTGCTGGAGACGTGGATTCTGTTGAACTTTTAAATGACTGGATCTGATTTCATTTTATCCAATCTCTAAGATGTTAGAAATCTCCAAATGTTAAACATTCCTCTTGCTCCAACTTTAATTTTTTGATTTTTAAAGCAAGGCCAACTGAAAGACTTCTTTCACTCTTCGCACAAAAGTTATCTGGAAAAGCTTTTAGCAAGAAAAGAGTTTAAAATACCCTGTAAGAACTTTGCCAAAACAAAAAAGAAGGGAAAATCAGTAAACTCGGTGTAAGAAGTGTGAAACGGTTCCTGAGATCCAAGACCAGCTGCCATAACCCATCCAGAAGATCCGTGTCTTTACGTCTGTGAACATCAGACGTTGATGCTGGCCCCTCTGATGTCTGCATGCTGTAAATATGAAAAACTAAAGTAAAGGGCCTGGACTTTAACAACATGATGTCCCCGAGAAGTTCTGGAATATGTTGAGGCAACGATCGGACCATTTCGAAGTTTTTTGGAAATTTGTTCGCCTTGTACAACAGTGGCTGTTTCTGATTTAGAAGAAATGCGTTCATGACGTTCAGCTGGTATCTTTGATGTGCAGGAAAAGCTGCAAATAAAGAGAGAGGGGCAGTAAAAATACTGACTTTGATGCAAACCTGAAGGCTTTTCCTCTCCGTTAATAACTTTTCAGATAGCATTCATCTATGATCTATGATAAGGCCAGCGTCACACACATGAAACGATGCCCTATTCATGACTGAACGTTGCCATCGGTCTCCAGACGGCCTTCATCATCGTCGTCATCCAATCATGCTAGAAAATTTTAAGGCACTCAGAAGCAGCTGTTCTGTATTTTTACCCACATTCCTCTCATTTGTAGAGGTTTACGTTTCTTTAGCTCCAGTCTATCCTGTGTTTCTTTTTCTTGTTGTAAACCAAAATACAGATTTGTTGTTTTCTTTTCCACCGTAGAGTCATAATCAAATCACTGACTATAGAAGTTGTTATAAATACACACCTCAACATCGAAATGGTCTCACTGGATACTTGTCCACAGTCGGCCATGCATGGACAGTTTCAGAGCTGCAGCTCTACACAATGTTTGCCTCTTCAGTAACTCTTAACTACAATACAAACCGCTTCAGTCCCAATACCACAAATGTCTCCAGAGGAATGTTTTTGTTTAGTTTCTAAATTAGATCCAGACTAACGTTACCTAATTCATATTGGATAATGTTAGACAAACATCTGCTACTGTGACAACACTGATGCTTTAAATGTGTTGTTTTTTTGCAGGCTGGCCTAGTTAGAAAAAGATTTTTTTTAAAGAAACAGCCTCTTGTTCTGTACTTTGCTTCTCGTCTGGGCTCTCGGGTGTTGAGAAATGATAGCTTCCTCAAGGCGTGGACTGTGTTGCGGTTTTAGATTTTACCCCGTTGCTAATGTTTACCCCTTGACTTATGCAATAGTTGCCGGAGATTGAATGCACTGTAAAAAAAAATCGTCCTCCGCAGTGAAGAGAATAAGTGCTAAGCTGAACGAGATGTTAATTCAATAACCGGAAGCGTTACCAACACGGACTGAACAACTTTGTTCACTTCCACTGCTGCCACTGTTAAAGCTACAGGCAGACTACAGACCTAAAAACAGCGCAGAAAATCAATGTCATCGTTCATAAGTTCTTTTTCTGTTCGCTGATTGACCAAAATCAAATGTCGACCGGAGAGAATCCGAGTCAAGCCGAGAAAACCCAGACCGTGCTGGAAGTGAAAACGTTTAGCAAGAAAGCCAGCAAATTTTTAGTGAAAAATATTAACTCCGTACGTTGAGACTCAAGTCTTAAAGTGTGGACAAAAACTTGGAAAAGATCCATTTGGACAATAAGACGGAAGTGCTCAACATTCAGCTGCTAAAACAACTCAAACCTCTGGAAGATCAAGTTATTAATACATTATTAGGCTGAACACATTCTCCTTTGCAACGTGTTGCACAGCAGACTGCAACCACATGAGTATAAATAGCCATAATCTGCTATGAAACTAATGTTCTTGCACAAGAGTGACACTGTTGATAAATTTACCTGAACCTCTGAATTTTTTGTATTGAGTTTTAGATTTTCCTTTAGTCAACTGGCTGGAAAAATAAAAAAATAAAAAATCCCGTTACAAGCCATGTGAACGGGTATCATAGAGAGTGTGATAACCTCTTTGTTTTGGTAGCGCCTGTCTGTGTTTTTCCGTTTACGCGTCCTGATTGGCTGCGGCATCTGACCAGTCATCCCAGAATCTTAAAAGCCAAGTGAAGCCCGCCACCGAGTGTGTGTTTCCTCCTTCTCATTTCCAACCAGAGACGGAAAGAAGTTGTCACTGTGGGTCCCGCTGGCACACCCAAGATGGACACTTTTATTCTGCTCATAAACCAGTAAATAAACGATATGGACTTGGTCTACTTAAATTTATGTCTGCTGGAGTTATTTTGTTGTCGTTTGCCACCTCCAAAAAAGCCGAGGCATGACAAGCGGTAAACCAAGACGCCCAGTCACCAGTTATCAAAGTTAAACTGCTAACTAGCTAAACAAATCAGATCAATTTGATCTGACGCTTTAAAAAACTTCCCAACTTAGGGCCCACACATGAAGTCGTGATGCGTTACAAATAGGAGATAAAGCCAGGGTGAAAATCTCCTTTCCTGACCTGGCAGGTGTGCTCTCCTTTTTCACACACGCACACACACACACACACACACAACATCTGTCATTTATCTGGAAAATAACACGGGAAGCTCTGCTGCAAATTACTGCCAAGTTACAGGCCTGCAACACAAGTGCTTCGTTATCAGAAGCTCACAAAACTCTTGGATGTGACTTCAAGGGATGTATGTAAAACTTCACAGATAAATACGTTAAAGGGACAGAAATAGACACGCAACTGTGTGTCTTTAATCAAGACGGGTGCATCTGTCAACCACTCCACCAACACACGGATCTTCACCACAACAAAGAGCCGCCCGTGTCTTTGAGCAGACGTGGCGAAACGCATCCCTCCATCCATCATATCAGCAGAACAAAATAACTGGAGCCGTTTTTAATGTTAAGAGGACATGTCCACTGTAACCAATTAGCTTGATCTTTGTGGACGGGCTGGAAGACAGCATCTGTTTATTGTGAATCCTTTTATTTATTTATTTATTTTTGTGCTGATGCAAAAAAAAAAAATAAAAAAATACAACGCAAGATCAAAAAGTGAAGGTGAGGACAGGATGCTTTTATCCACATGCGCACGCACTTTGGAGCAAAAGCTGCACAAAACGCTTCTGCTGGCATGCAGTCAGATGCAGGCGGAGATGCTTTGATGTGAAAATCAGAGTGATGCTACGAAAGCTACAAGCCGATAAAACACTAAACTGTCACATTAGAGTACATTCATAATCACATTCATCAGCTATACATGAACATTAAGACTGCCAGCCAAAAACAAGAGTGAGGAATAAGGAGGGAATATGAAAGGATTTTACAGTAAAAAATGTAAATAAATAGAAACTTCTGCAAATTAGGTATGTAGGGCTGATCAAAACTATTTATTTAGCATGAGCACAAATGATTTACAATAAAAGTTTAGCCATCCTTAATGTGGTTAAAGCAACATTTTTTTTTTATCTGTATTTGAATCAAGATCCTGATTTCAGTCCAGCACTGCATTCCAGGTGTGTTGCAGTTTTCTGTGATAAGCATGTGGGTGAGCCTGCAGCGCATTTATGTATGCGTGTGTCTCCAGTGTGTGAGGTTAGGCAACTGTCCATCAGCCGCAGTGTGCAAGTTTTATAGGCATAGCAATCTTTTATGTGTTTTTGATTGTTGTGGGCCTGATTTTATATATATAAAAAAAATTTTAAAAAAAGTACCTGGACACAGTGAAACTATAAATATGGTTAAGAACAGGAGTGAAATCAGATTTTCTTTTCTCTTTGAAATCTTTTAATGTTGTTGCGGCCAGCTCTGGTTTATGGCATCAGTAATCTGTCGTGATCTGAAGACGTTCTGCGATGCGTTTAAGAATGGAGATGAGTTCTGGGAGAAACATGGGCTAGCCAGACTGTAATATAAAACATAAGGAATACTGTATCAAGGAATCTTTGTATAATGAACACTATATTATTTTTTATAGTTAAATTAACATTTAAACATGTTTCCAATGGGATTTAGGTTTGAACTGTGACGGGAATGGAAGAAAGCTGGTTTTATGGGCGACTGAAGTCAGCTGGCTGATTTTATGCCCCTCGTCCACCAAAGCAAAGACAAAACAACTGCAGCAGCGATGGCAACAAGTCCACTGATGCGCACAGAGCAGAGTCAGAGTTTCCTCCATGTGCATCTGATCAGATTTTTGTTGAAGATGACGCACAAAAACTTTGCGTGTAGTAGGAAGACAAAAAGGAAAAGGTTTCTTCCAGAAGAGTCTACAGCATTTATAATCCAAAGAGCCATTTTTGCCCTAAACAGTTAAATAAGTTACATGACATTCAGAAAAAAAATACAATAAGATTTGATATGTATCTGCTAATGAAAATGTGTTGTCACTATTAAAGAACCACTATTTTATTTATTTAGCTTTTAGAATAAAGGAAACATAAACCATGAACATTATATTTTATGGGGAGGAGGGCTGATATTTGTGAAAGATTATTTCTAAAAATGGAAATTTCCAATTTATAAGAAAAATATTTTTTAAAATATATGTACAGAACTTTTAGCACTTTTAGTGTCATTCTGTTGTGGAAATGTAATGCAATCACTCCACGAAAAACTTAAATTCTGCATTTGCAATAACATCTATATTTGAAAGCAATGTTGGTTCTTCTTAACCAAAGTTATTAAGAGTTACTGGATGTTCCTAAGGGCCAATCTCAGTCCTGGAGCTACACGTTCCTGCTTTAAGTGTCAAGAGTTCAAATAGTCTGTGAAAAGCATCTCACTTGTGGCTATTTATGTCATTTCCTGTTTATGTTCACCTTCAGCTCAAATGCCAGAAATGAAGTCGAGCCGTGGTTTAAACAGTATGTGGGTCTATACCTAAGTGTGCAGATGTTTGGATTGGAGGATTACCTGCATGGCCCTGACCTGATGCCTATCTCACCTGGGCCAGCTCGCTCCAGCACTGCACCTCGTCTCCCTCATTTAACAGATGGAAGATACTCTGTCTGATGCACTTTAACACGTCACCAACATGCCGTAAGGTCCGGGGCTTTAGGGAGGTGGGGGAGATTAAGACGTTTCAGGAACTTCCCAAACATTTCATGTAAATCACATGTAAATCGGTAATCAATGTTAAGAGCCTGAGGTTGATCAAAAGAGGCTCACTTTGAATTCGCCATGCTGGTTTTTAAACATGGATTTAAAAATTAAAAGAGAAAGATTAAAAAAAAAACTCCTTATTCCACACGACTCTGATTTACAGATGATGGTGTGGGCAACATCAGCTAAATAAAAGTGAGAGAGAGAGAGAGAGAGAGAGAGACGACGAGCAGGAACGTGGAAACTCTACTATAAATCTGTAGCCTTTTAGATAATAATGAGAGGGCTGAATGTGGGATATGAGCAGTAAATATTTTTCATTTAACCTTTCAGATGATTTGTCTCCTCGTGGAAGTGTCTGTGTGAAAACATGATTAAATCACGTCTCCTTTCGAGTGTTTTATCACAGCGGAGAGCTCTTAGTCTTATGAGGAACTGTCTGCATTCATCCTTCTGTTCATCTGTTCATTCTTTGTTAGCATCATCTTCCTCCCCCCCCCATCTCTGGTCACTGTTGATAACAGAGACAGAAGCAGACAGGCCATCATAAATTATTATTATTCTTTTAAAACCCTAAAGAAAGTTTTTTGAGACAATGCAATGTCTCTCAATTTCAACTAATGCGAGAACAAGAATAGGAAGAAAAAAAAAACAATCTAAATGTGCAAAGGAGGTGGATAAAGTCTTATTGTTACACTCATATTATGCAACACCTTCTTTTGGCGAGTAGCAAAAAAGTCTCAACAAAATACTTAAGATTACAAGAACTAAATCTGAAAAAGTTTTGAAAAATAAATACTTTTGTGAGACACTGTAAACCCAAAATAGGACATGATTATGTGTTTGGACAATATGGAAAATCAGCAAGAATATGAATAGAATCAAGAGGTATTTATAGAAAAGACGTCTGCCTGGCAGTGCTTTCAGGGACGTTCCCGTTTTGATCATCTGAAAGCCCAGTCGATACGACTGCTCCTCTTTGGCGCTGTGTCGATACCTCGTAGCCCATGTAACGACCCGTACTTTAGTCCAGAGGTGCCGTAGTGCATTCGATCCCAGTGGAAAACTATTATTTATAAACAGACGTAGAAAGCAGTGCTTCACTCATACGTCCTTCCGTTGTCTTCCTCTTACCTCTGATCAGATCACAGATTTACATCCTCCTGATTAGATGCCTAAACCACGTCAGCTGATTTTTGAGTATATCAGAAGCTGTAAACCAAGTCTGCCCAGATAAAAAAAAAGGTCCTCCTCTCTGTGATGTACTGGCTTCTGTCAGCACAGCGGAGTAGCAAATGATTCCAAGTACTAAAACATGAAGCAAGATGTTGGCGTCTCTGTTCTCAGCTTTTAGCTACACCGTGTCCTCCATTTGATTCTTTGCAGTCATTAAGAAATCTCAGACTGTTTTATTTATTTATTTAAAGGACTGAAAAGTGAAATAAGCAGAGAGGCACTTTTTACATAACTTAGAAAACGTAAGAGAAAGCCACCGCTGCGCTCATCCAACTATTCAGCTCCGTGCCCCAGAGCTTTTCTGAAAATGTTTTATTTTGACCTCTCAGTGATTTGATGCACTTGAATAATTGTCAGTGAATAAAACACAGCGCATGGCGTAACAGTATGTTTTTGTAAAGCAGCCGTTTCTTTTTGCCAGCTTGTTTTTCTGTCAATTATTTCTGCCGTGTTCATCTAAAGTCAGTAAATCCACATTGCGTTATTCACCAGTCCCTTTCCACTGCTGTCACCCTTCTGGCCAATTTAAATGTTTTGTCTGATATTTTAATCTTCTATATCATATTTAATATCCAGAGTAAGGCTATAAAGCAAATGTGGGGGTCGAGGCCCCTATGAGGACTTTCCAAGAGTTCTGCACTCAAGTTTTTCTTAAAATATGAACAGTGTAGCGAGATCCACCTTTGCTCTTACTTTTTACTCTGTTTTGGTGAACATGTACAGGCTATAAATGCAAGTTATAAGGTATTCCACATAGCTTGATACCCTGCTACCTGAATGAGACATTTTTTGAAGTTAGAAAGAAAGGGACCCCATTTTGTTGACAGCACAAAAGAAATGAAAACGATGCTAGAATGCCACAACAGGCCATCTGGAGACGTAAAGTTAACATCTGCATAGCTTCCTATTGGCACTAGTTTATTTGGTTGTTTTTTTTGTTTTTGTTTTCTTCTTCAGGAGTCTTGACTCCGGTTGATCATCTGTAGTTCAAAACTTAATAAAATACACCCTAAGAATAAAGTTAATATCTTCACTTGCCCCACTCCTTCTTCCTGATGGGGTATAATTAATTTGAGTCATTAGGTCTCCAAACTCATCCAAACTATTGCCTAATTTGACGTATTTTTAAAAACTTTGAAACATCTTTGGTTGAGTCACAGCAGCGTTGGCAAAGATTTTGCTTCCCTTGGAGTCTTTCCACTGACTTCCTATGTAGGTTTGAAATTGCATTGGCTTATGCGCACATTTAATCTGGCAGCAGGCATCTTAAAACCTTTGCCGATTCACCTTTATTCTTTAATGTACAAATTTATTTAAAAACACACGAGACCAATTAACCAAATCAACTGCTTCTTGTATTTTTTATTTTTTTTATTTTTTTTTTGTGGATTTTTTTTTAACCATTTGTTTTTAGCCGCTGTTTATGCTCCGGTTGAGGAAAAGAAAACTATTTGGATTGGCAGGTTCTGACATGGTTTGGCCTGGATACAGAGGTGCAGTAAACCATGTTCCTGCTTGAAAGCTGTAAATCTCTTCACAGTTTGTTGAGCTGACGGAGGAAAGGAAGGATGACGGATGGAGAGAGTAATCGGAGGAGAAAGATGAGACGATACGAGACAGGAGAGGGCGGTGCTCTTCTCAAAGTCCAGCTGGGAAAAGGAGATCTGCTGGGAGGGGTCGGTGTTATTGAGGCGCTTGTGCAAGACGGGCATAGGTTGAATTTGTCAGTGTCCACCTCAAATGTCAGTGTAGGTCATAGCACATCCTAGAAGGTATCAGAGTAAATCAAATAATGTCATGTAAAGTTAATAACTTAAATTCACTCTTTAATGAGATTTCAAGAATCTTTCCTCAGCTGGCTGGTGAAACTTGTTTTTTCATGTACTTCAGATTAAATCGTTTTATATCGCTAATAGCTGTAATGTTCCTGCTGTGGCAGCTGCAAAATGCTGCGTAATGAATTATGTCTGAAGATGTAGTACAACTTTACAATTAAACTGCATCATGCACCTCCAGACCAATATTTTTAAATAAATCCAAATATCAAGATAATTTGTGCTCCGTTTTTTTTTTTTTTTTTTTTTTTACTTGTATGTATAAAACCTGTAAATCACAAAGTAAGCAAGAGGAAAAGGTGTGATGTTCAGCCTGAGTTTCTAGTTGCTAAAATGTAGTTGCTGTCAAATTTAGAGCCTCCAGGTGAGTCATGCTAAATAAATGCTCTGCTTCGGAGAAGAAAGAGTGAAGTCCCAGCCTTCAGCCCTGAGCTCTGCACCCCTGTGCGCACATCAATGCCAATTAGGGCTGGAAACCCCAAAATGCCCACGACTTCTGTTAAACCATTTGACACTGGATTTTCCCACTGCACTCAGACGCTTATGTGCCTTTTTTTTTTTTTTAGAGTATGAACAGAGCTTTACAAAATAAATCAGTTTTATGAAATGACAACAGGACACTGGAAAGACGATTTATGGTTGGATTGTAGCGTTGGAACAGAAACCGTGTCACGGGTATTTTTGCTTGTTTTTTGGGGGGAAGTCCTAAAACTTAATTTGAAGACTGCTGACAGCTTTGCCTAAGCCTGGTACAAATTAATCTTAGATGTGTCCCCACCGACCACATTCTGTACCTTGTAGAAAATTAATTAATATTCACTATCAAAAATCTTTTTCCTTGCTCTTCTCTTTGGATACTTTGCAATTTAAATCTTCTTCCTTAGAGCAGGTTCTAAATTATATTCCTGTCATTTGGCCACATTTTGATACAATATCAATTTATGAACTCCATACATGCTGCGGTACAAATTGTTCATATTTTAGGCTTTATGCTTGAGCCACATTGTTAATGCCGTTGGCACCAGATCATAGTTAAACATCTGCCTTCTTTTAGTAGTTCAGCTTTTAAAGCAGTATCTGCATTTCACTGACAATCCATATTTCCCTCCTTCTGCTTGTAGCATTTTAAACTTTAATTTGGCTGAACAAACTCAAAGTCAGAAGACGTGGTGGAAGAAGCCAAAACATTTTGTGTTTGGGATGGGACCGGGGTTATGGAGAAAAAAGTAGAAAAGGTTTTATGTAGCTTAAATACCAGGCTGTGGTTCCCTCTTTGGGCCCAGGAGAACAGTCTGTTGTCAGAGGTGGTGTCTGCCTGTTACATGGCTACGACGTACATAGATAAATGTCTCAAAAAACAGGCTTTACCTCACTGAAATTTGATTCAAACCTGTTTCAATGTGATTCATGGAATTCTGACATCAACTTTTCCTGTACTTTGGATGTCATGCTGCCTGGACGGATCTTCAGCCAAGACAAATGTTAACCGAAGGCTGCACAAGAACAACGCTTGGAAATACTTGGACTGAAAATGTCTTACATTTCTAGCTATTTCTACAAGAACCTGCAAACACTTTCTGTCAGCTAAATGAAACAAACACATGCTGTGGTCACATAGCCAGAGCATCTGACTGAAACTCCTGTTATTTAACATAAAACCAGCGAGTTATTTCCAAAAAGCTTCAAAGGAGGTGGCCTTGGGGGCTATTATCTGCCTTTGTGTTTATCTTAGTTTATCTTGTAGAAAAAACTCTGACAAAGATGTATATACACACACACAAAAGTAACAGGAACTCCTTCTGCAAAGGACAGATTTTGCTCTGGGCCTGAAGCCCTTTCAGAAAAATGAGCCAGCACTTCAAATTAATGCACCAGCAACAGAACAAAGTGATCCCTGCAAAACATCATCATCCTTGAATGCCCCACAATTTAACAGACTTGCTTTTTTTTTTTTTTTGTAACTTTACAATTCTCAAGATGTTTTTAAACTCAAGAAACAAAGATGTTTTCCTGTTGTAGATTGTGTTGAAGTTCTTTGTATTGCGAAAATATAAAAGTTACAATATTTTATGTGCTTGGATAAACATTATAGCGACAGTCAAACATGGCGGTGGCAATCTTTGTTTCTTTAGTGACTTTTGGCAATTGATGAAACAATCCTACTCTATAACAGGAAAAAAAATAAGTATTTTTATTGGCCCAGTTAAAGTCTGAGATGAGATACTGCCACATGCTCTTAAACACGGTTTTATTCGTCCCTCAAACCTTCTGCAAATAAAAGTGCGTCAGAATTTCTTCACCTGTATGTAAAATACTTTTGCCAGATACCAAAACGGTCAAATTGTTGCCAAAAAGGGTGGCACAACCAGCTTTTGGTATGGGTATTTTTTTCCCCATGTAATAAACCAAATCATTTGAAAACAGATTTTTGTATTATTTGGGTAATATTCGTCTAGTATTAACATTTATTTGAAGAGCTAAACCATCCAAGTATGAAAGAGAAGCAAAAACAAAAGAAATATGTGAAGTGCAAATCCTCTTTCACTGCACTGTTGAAGCTGCTCCTCTTTACACTTCATTATGTTCATATCATCATAGATTTTCTGTGAGATGACACTTAGTAAACTTAAAAATAGCAAGAGCAACTAATATATATCCATTTTTTATTATCTGTAAGATGAAATAATGTTGCATCACTGGTAAGCATTATAGATGGCCTCAATGAATCCCAAGATGAATCTCAGATCAAACTGCTGATTTTATAGTTTCTTCTGCCAGCTGGCGCGAGTCCATAAACGCTACATACAAAGAAAAGCGAGTCTCAGCCTCAGGCTCTGTTCATCTCCATTGAAACCCTCAGCCAATACACTCATATAGATAGTTATCAGTGGCGGCCGTCTGTAAAATACTAATATGTTGTGCAAGGACAAAATACCAAAAACATAGTAATATTTCCACATGTAAAATACAAGATACCACTTGGATAAGAATAAATGTTACTGGTGCCAAAGGAAAGTACAACTTGTGCACTATTATGAACACACCTGAAGGGGGTTTGGCAACGAGAAATCATTTATATTCAGAGCGACTCCTAAGTTTCTGCATGACTAATTAGAGCTGAGGACTCACCTGTGTATTTCTTTATGCAAGATAACTCGCCAATATTAAAAACAATATTCTTGCAATGACCTGTTATTACAGACACAATCCAAAAGTTGTACATTTATGTCTACGCATCGCTGCAGACAGAGGGTCCAGACCCTTGGCTATTTAGAAACTATTGCTTGCTGGAGGTGTGGGTTATGTTGAAGGTGTGGGTTTAAATTTCACTCCATCGTTAATATGGAGATGGTGAATCTTCTTGGATTTAAAGATGCAAACAGATCATCGACTCCACAGTTTTTGAGAAGTTCGATCCACCCAAGTGTCCTATTATAATAATAACAACTATAATGAACCGGCTTTAGGACACCAATTTATGACTAGTTACAATAATAGTAATGCAGAGAACTGAGAAGAATATGACAAGATACAAAGAAATGACGCAAATGCAATCGAAAGAAAGTTCAAACTCAAACGTCCTTGAATTGTGACACAATGCAACACTTGAAATCTAAAGTAAAGTGACATAAAGGAAATTTGAATCCCAATCTCTGGTCGGTTTAGCATTTTTAATCTGAAAACTACTCTGACCAACTTGGAATAGTGAATGGGGGAATCTGTATGTGGGTATGAATGTTAATGTGCGTCAAGAACTGGTGCAAGTTCAGAGTCTGCATTCTGCAGCGTGTTTGTGGGAGTTTCTTCATTTTTTTCCCTGGCTCAGCAGTTTGAGTGATCTGCAGATCAAAGTGCACAGAGTTAACTTAGTACTGCAGAGAAGTTTGAGCAGTTGATGAATAAACATGAGGTGGGACATTTAGACAACATGCACATACACGCAGCTCTTTCTAACTAAAGCAGTGCATTACATTGGACGCCGCTGCACACTGGGAGCCTGCTGAATCTTAACATGCATGAAGGATAATTGCACACGCACCAGTTTAGATTTCTAGCCATATTAGGACTTTGTGTTGACTTACATTAATATTTATAACTCAATCTGTGGCTAACCTAATACTTACAACAAACCTTAACGATTATTCATACATTCCTAACCCTTACCACTTACCATAAAAATGGGGGTCTGCCACAGTAATGCTGGGTTTTGGACTTTGTAAGGCCAATTAGTCTATTAGCAAAAAGCAATTCAATATACCAGAAACGAACAGGCAACATACATAAAGACACACACACACACACACACACGTACACACACACACACACACGCACGCACACACGGTGCAAAACTGGTCCTTGGAAGTGCAATTTATATTGAAGGTTAAATAGACCCAGAGAAGAAACAAAGCTCACATTCAGTGGACTTATAATGGCATGTGAAAGACTGGTGGTGAATTTAATTTCAGGGTATTCGATTACTGCCTGTTTATCTTCGAGTATGAGAAGCTAGGGCTAATCCTTCATTTATGAATGATGCATTAAGTTAGTCCTTATATACCTTGAGCCCCTGAAACGCACCCTGGACTGGCTAAGATATTGCAGCCAAAACCAGCCTACCCACACACGTCTTCCTGAAACTCTTGCCAGCCAAAATTAATCCACATGCACATATGAAAGTGCTTAAGAGGGAAACATATATTCTTAACACACTGCTCCCCCCACCCCTTTCTCTGCACTCTGTAGTTAGCAGAAGCCAACACTGATGAATAAACTGTAGCCAACTTCATTAATCAGTAGCAGAAAGACACCTTGGCAGACCAAGTAGTGGACATTTAATAAGAAAAGAGGCAGATCTGCATGTTTCCATGTTGAAAATAAAGAAAAGATGACCAAGTGCTATGTGCTGAATGAGTCAGAAAGTCATAGTAAAAAAAAAAAAGCAAAACATACACAGAAGTAAATTTGTAAGATTTGTTGAACTTCTGTGGAAGTGTTACCAATCTCGTTTTTCACTAAAATACGAGATATTGTTTTCAAGTTACAAGATTTGTTTTTGTTTGTATGGTCAAGCCATGACCATCATACAATACATTAGAGTGACAGAGCCGAGTGTGACGCGACACGGATGAGAGTCTGCTCTTTTTAACTGTAAAGTCATGTTTCTGAACCACCAGTAATGGTGGAACTTCCTCTTAACTAAATTCATCTATATTCCAAGTATCATTTATGATGATGGTGAGAGTCATGACCCAAAGGCAGCTCTCTGCGGAGGAGGCTGGTATAAGTTTCCTTCTTCCTCTACATCAAAGTAGTTTGTCAATTTGCCAATAAATCAACAAAATTGAGAATAAACGTGCTTGAGATTCTTTTTGTTTTCCATCACTTTTTTTTCTGCTTGGTCAGAGGTTTGCCATTGAAATCTGTGTGGTCCAGGCATTAGAAGCGTCTAGTTTGAAAGATGAAAATCTGATGGTTCACATTGAAAGTACTTTGTCTGGTAGAGGCAAACACATTGAGTATCACTTCAAAACATTACCTACTGTGGAGAAATGCGTTAAAACAGGTATATTCTTAGGATCAAACAAAGGCCTGTCTGGCACATTTTAGGAAATGCTTGCTGTACATAAGTACTATAGTTGACTGGTGCCAGTGCCAAAAACCAAAGACGTAAAACGTTTCTAAAAACAAAAATATAAAATAAATAAATTATTAAATAAAATTATTTTACTTAATACTGCTTTCCAATTTAGCATACTGCAGAAAACATAATTTCTGATGGCATAGCAGAGCACTGGGAAACTCTAAACAGCGTATAGTCACAGTGCAACACTCAAATGATTCCCGTGTGCGACTCACTGAGCAGCGTAATAACAGGTGGCGTTCACAGCAGCTTTAAACTTGACTAATGAAGGTCCGTCCCATTTCGTATCGATGAATTATGCATAACACGCATTACTAAATGCCCCACTGCATAGATTATTCATGCAAAAACACACACTCTGCATATATAGACAGATAGGCGCACACGCTGACACAAACACAAAATGCTGACGTGGACAAAAAAAAAAAAATAAATAAATAAATAACCTGCACAATAAAAACAAAAATATTTAAATATTCAATTTAAAAATCCTTCTTCATTAGGGTTTTATTATTATGTAGAAAACAATAATAGTGTCTTAGGTTGTAAAGAATAAGTATATCTTACAGATTGATTGTCATACATTATTAAATGCAAGCACCAAAAGGTGTCCTCTAAATTTGCTCCACAACAAGCCAGCAGAATAATTTACATAAAACTAAGATCTAAAGAGAACAGAAGCATTTTAAAACATGAATGCACATTTCAGACATTCACCTAAGGGGCATTGGAATACATTGATAAATCAAGTATCTGTAGCCCTTTTGGTTAAAGTCCAAGAAGATTTTGTGCATAGGTTCAGCGCCCCACCATGTATGTAAAGGAGATGTAATGGATTGTAGCAGTATTAATGGCTTAGATTCTAGATCAGGAGTAACAGAATTATAATCTCTCCTGATCAGGATCTTGCATCAGAACGGCCGAATATTTTATTGTTTTAACAGAACAAGGGGTTTTGCTGCGTCTTCCGTTCTTTGGTTGCAAGTTGTTTTCGAGGTAGGAGCTGAAATCTCCTCCCCTCAGCCCGCTATTATCCTGCATGGCACTGATACAAGAAGTAGCTTAGGACACAGCATGGGGATCGAGAGATAGTAAAATGCGACAAAAGGAAGATGGAGGCAAGCCAAATATTTGGATGAGGGCAGATGAATGAGGATTGTTTGTGATGGAGTTCAGACAGCTCCTACTGTTTAAGTGGAGCAGAGGGGGGGTATTCCCAGGATCCTGCATGGTGCAGGAGACAGCATTCTTTTATGCATCATGTCTGCATAAGGGTGATCTTTATTTACATGTTAAGAGATGGGAAAACAAAAACAATGTCAATTTATATTTGAAATTTAGGGATGAAAAACAATTTTTACTGGATTGTCTCTGAAGTTTGCATGTTCTTCTAGAGCATGGACTTTCTTTGGTTTCCTCCCTTGCTCCAAAACTACTGTAGGCTATTTGGCAACTTATTTACTCTTAGGTGTGAGTTTGTCAGTATATTGTTGTTTCTCTCTGTGTTGGAGTTGTAATGAACTGGTGAGGATGCCTTGCCTTTCATCCATCCATCCATCGTCTAAACCTGCTTTTCCTTGCAGAAGGGCTGGTGCCCATGTCCAACAGTCATTGGACAAGAGGTAGGGTACACTCTGCACAGTCGCCAGTCCTCCTCCCTTACACCTCCCAGGAGCAAGAGGCAAACTTTAGAAACTACTGAGCTGGAACACTAAAGAAAGTTTACACTGAACATGTTAATCGCATGTGACATGTACACCCTCAAGTTCTTTTTGGGGGTAGAATTGTGCTCATAATTCACCATTTAAGCCCCAGGTAGATGTTATATATCCACAGTGCCTTGCAAAAGTAGCCACAGTGGCCAGAAAAAAATGGGAGCCTCCCCCAAAAGTATGGAGGAAGGTGATTTAGCTGTTTTAGTGGTTTATCTAGGGGACATAAACAGATACCAGTAAACTAACATATAGTTAGTGACAGCAGTAGCTCCTTCAAAGCATCTGTGAAGAGAAAAAAAATATCATTCCTTCTCCCATCTGCTTCTAAGGCAAAGTTAAGAATTTGGTTTCCAGTGGAACAGGGGAAAATCATTTAAAGCAGAAGATAATCATTTGCAAGACGTAAGACCTAGAAATGAGACATTTTTGGCAGCTAACGTCAGATATGAAGTCAGATCAGATAATCAGTAAAGATCCTGATGAAAGCAGGACACAGGATTTTGAAAAAAAAATCAATTGTGTTGGCACATTTAGGAAACAGCACACATGGAAGATGCAGGGTGATGTAAAAGGCCAGACAACCAGAATAAAATGAGCAAATATTTACTGATTGATTGGGAAAAACAGGTATGGTTGTTATGCGGTAGAAGCAGTGACTTTTAAAGTATCGGATTTGTTTTTGCAAGAGTAGAAAAGAGACAGCGGTGAAAAAGGGAAGGATTTGTAAATTGTCACCATCTTAAATCTTTTTACACCATTTAAAGGGCCCAAACCAGCTCCACCTTTTAAGAAACACAATGCGACCATATCCACAAACAAGCAATAACAAACCTGCTCTTGTTATTGGAAGGAAACATTTAGTAAAAAAAAAAAAAAAAAAAGAAGAGAGAAAATAATGAGATAAAAGATGAAAGAGAACAAAAGTGGCAGTGGCGTAATACTAAATCACTCCTTTACAAACTGCGACCCGTTCTCTTCAAACAACCCTCAACAGCTAAATAATGAATCAAAAAGGAGATTCCTTTCAGTGAAGGCCAGCTTTAATAGGTTTTTGAATGAACACTGTACACAGACTTACAAATGGCTGCTCATGGTGGACGCCAGAGGACAAAGACAATGAGATTAAAGGCAGGAAGAGAGCTTATTGGTGGGAAGAGCATGAATGGAAAAATAGGCATAAGAGACTAAAGTCCTCCTTTTACTTAATCGTGTGAAGTCAAACTCTCAAAAAGAACTGCTCTATGGTTACAGAGGCTTTTTGAGAAAGGCGTACAGTCTCGGCGCACAACCAGGATTTCTAACTCAAGGTCAAGGGCTTGAGGGTTAGGACAAAAGGAGGGGAAGTCAGCATTAGTTTAAGGAGATGCAGATGTTGAAACTTTGTTGTTGGGAATTAGATCTGCTCGTCTTGTAAATTCGACTTTCGCATTAGCCAACCGGAAATTAAATTTCAGATAAACTCTTGAAGTGCCAAAAGTTAAATGACGTAAATGTCATTCTGATCTAATGTCTTCTTGGCTTTTAGCAGTGCCACGCATACGTTTTAAGTCAACTTTCCAGGGTTGAACTCCTTTTCTATGGAAAGACAGCATGTGGTAATGTAAAGCCAGAATTCAAAACATCCTAAGCAATTCTTCATTCATCAGACTAAGACCCATTTTAAAAGCGCGTGAATAGAATAGTCTCATATTTCCATCCAAGGTCTAAACTATCGATGTTACCTTTAACGGATTAAAGGAGCAAGACGTACTGTGGCATGTAATATGACATGTTTAGTGTTGGTAATCAGATATTTCTGACTTTAGACAAAACCAGGCTTGTTGCTTCCATCAACTGTTTCCTGTCGTGCTGAGCTGAAAGCCTGCTGGCATTAGCTCCGGCGCCCAACCCGTTGCTTTACTTCAAGGGAGCTGATCCACAGCAGCTGCCGGTCCACCATGAAATATTTCAAGAGTGTATTTCGACTACTGATGTTTTGATGATGGCTGCAGTGCAACAATGCAGGCAGGGTTTCCACTTGAGCAAGAAAGATGTCTCAGTTGTCACTGACTTCTTGTGCTTCTCCAGAGCAACAATCTGGTTGTTAAAATCCCACATCCATTGCAACAAACAGTTGGGACCCAGCTAAGATCCATGGCTTCAGCATAAACCTAATCTTAAAGTTATTCACAATTGGTTTTCACCAACAAGGTTCCTCTTACGGGGAGAAATAGCCTTTTGAAATAGCCCATCCGGATTCCTGTCTTGAATCTGGAGAGGTGTCTAGAGATTAGGGTGATGCTAAGGAGGCCTTTCAACTTTAAAGACTTGACCAGCAAAGATAAAATCGACAAAACACCAGCGGAAAAATGCAAAATGCTGGTCAGCAGTCGCATGGTGAGATAAGACCTTTGTATGTCTTTTTAAGGAAAGTCAAATCTAAAGGGACGTAACTCAGCCTCAAGGGCTATTTTTGCTGAGTCTTTCCTGTCCATCTGTGCTAAACTTGTTTTTTTGTCTATAGGCGATTAAAGAGGGAAAGCACCAGAAAACACCGACACCAAAGGACTCTTTGTCCAGCAGCCTCAGAAAACATCACTTTCACTCTTTCCTCCTTTGTCTCCATACCTCCTACATGCACCAAGCTTTGAGCATGAATCTTCCCCCCACCCCTTGCCTCTGGCTTTTTAACAATACTTTGTCTCTTTGCATCATCCCACATGTCAGAATACCACAGAGGGACGCCATGAGCCTGTCCTATTATCTGGCTCGCTCTCCATCTCCAACACCCGCTCATCTGTCCATCACTTCTTTTTTCCCCCCTTCATACGTCACTTCCTCATCATCACTTCCATTCTGCCCTCCATCCATTCATCTCCCACACCAGTGACCTCACCCAGCACCCACACCACGGTGACTTCATCAGACAGCAGCTGCGGTCAAGGCTGCAGATCTGGGTGTTGGTGAAGACAATCAATGCCGCCACCATGTCTGGCTGATATCTTCTGGACAACAGAAGATATGAACCAAGTCAGTGCTTCAGCTCAAATCACCATCAGTATCATATCAGGGGGAGCCATGGTGTGGGAAATGAAAATGGTGTCACTGCTCATGGTCAAATAAAATATCAACATCAGAGACCTACTTACGCTGTAATAAATATTAGTGGACACTTTAAGTACGATGCGTTCAGGCTCTCTATCCTTTTAGACGTACTGGACTTGTTTGTTGAGGATCGCTGATGATTAATGCAGCACAAGATGCTTTAGGAGGTAAAGTGGTGGTAATGTCATTACAAAACTGCCATGAGTTAATGAATTACATTTGTAATGACACTGTTCAGTGTTTATCCCAAGTCATGTCAGTAGTTGTATCACATATTTTCCTACTTCTGTGATACACCAAACATGTGAGGCATTGTTTTCTTAAAATAGAACATTAAAGGCAGGTGCTCACTCCCCATTGACTACCCAAGCAACAAAGCAATAAAAAACTAAATTTGCGGCAACTGACTGCAGGCATGGCCAAGGGCTTTGTCACCCTTGGCCATGAATAAGCCAGCGCTGGAACAAAGAGCTGTTTTAAATAGTTTTGACTATTCATAGTCAGTCATAAAACATTATTTATTTGAACCTAATGCACAGATTTATATTGATTCATATTTTGAATAATGTCTATGGTCCACATTCATCCATATTTCATTGGGTGAAAGCTTCGGTTTACTTTGGACTCTTCTGTCCTTTGTCATTTAGGCTGAAATTGAAATATATCAGGTGTAAAAGTGATGTCTAAATGCAAACTCATTTTAAACAAGATTGATTTCCTAAGTGTAGAATGGGGTAGTCTTAAGTTAAGGACCTCGCAATCTCTAAAATAGTCTACTCAGTGACCTACACAATCACATGCATGTATCAGATGTGCAAATGTTTTAAATAGGACCAGGACTTTTCATGTGAACTAGACTGCCATGACTTCTTTATCACAAGAGCAAATTAAACTCCATTTCTTATCCCAGAGAAATTGTAACAGCAGACAGTTAACTTTTTTGAGTGTTTTTTTTTTTATACTTTGATCTTTTGGGGTAAATAAAAAATGTTTTTATGGAAACTATTATTGTGTCTCCTATGCCTTTGCTACTCAGTTATTCATGTTATTCATGCTGTATACATTAATTATTTTTCATGCAGACATTTTGACTAATTTTTTAGAAGCTTTTTGGTTATTAATTTCCAAGAAAAAATAGAGAATAGGGGTTTCTCTTGAATGACAATAATGGAGATTGACTGCAGGTAACTGAACTTCAATTGGATTATTCTTACGCAACGTTTCTTGAAATGATGTTTCAGTGAACTGAGGCTATGTGAAAATAAACTGGATTGTATAGACTTGGTTATTATGGCTTCACTTTCAAGTAGATTGCTTTCTTGGATCCTGTTTCAATCTCTTGACTTGAAGGTCAGCAGTATAGCTCTACATGCTCAGCCGGTCCCTTGAGAAAGCTGGTCAAGAGACTCATTAAAAGGATATTACATTTCAGGTGGTCTAGATCCATGCAACCAGTCTCTGTGGTTACTAAGCCTCTGATGTTGAGTATCTCCTGGCATCCTAAGACTTTTTTATCTTTACTTTGCTTTAAGCACAAGTAGAATTGCTTCAGTTTAAAAAGGTAATGCAGCTTTCTTTTTTATTTAATTACAGCATCTTTATTGTTTGTCAGAGCTCTAAAGATACACATGATAAACCTGCAGATTCAACCAGGCATCATCTTTTACTAAATAAGTAGACTGCCATCTACTGTAGGACTTTCTGAATTACATTCACGGTGCAGTTTTAACCCAAGTTTGAAAAAGTTTTACGATCACTAATGTTGTTTGCTTAAGAAAAGTGACTCAGGTGAGACACATTCTTAATCCTTAACGCTACACTCAGGAGTGGTGGGTCTTCACAACTGTTTTTGTCCAGTTGGAAGTTGCAGAGCTAAAACTCCAACTACCAGATGCACCACAATATAAAGTCAAGTGGAAATTTAAGTACTTTAAGGACAAAAAAAGACAATTATTTATATAAGTAAAAAAAATTATAAAATCAGGTATAAGAAAATATTGCAAGAAATAAGGTAATATTTTTCTGTCCAATACATACTGACCGAAGCGTTACTGGTATTGTGAAACAGGTATTTTTCCCCCCATTCAGCTCCACCAGATTAAAACCCTGTTGTACATTGAGTTTTGGATGTGACTAAGAGAGACAGCAGAAAGACAGAGAAGAAAATGTAATTTATTCAAAAATGACTCAAATTCAAACAGGTCTTGCCTCAACTCAACACAGGATAAAAACTATCATCCTTAAAATCCATCTATGGTTTGGAAATGAAATCTGATTTTGTAAATCTCGCTTGCCATATGTTCCCAAATATTTGTAGAAGGATTTAGACAACAGGAGGATTCAAAAGCGGATGCCACTCACTTGGAAGAAGTCATTTATCACATGGGAGTTATGAGGAACCTCAGTCAAAATAGATGCTCACCGTAGCAGACTTGCTCCAGTGCTCCTGCAAAACATGACGTTTCATTATTCCAATGAAGGAGAAAGCTTCAGTTTCACAATAGAGTCTTCTCCACTGTGATGCATTGGAAATACCTGAAATGGAACCTGCTTGTCATGTCATGATCACTGGAGATTTGTCTAAGATATTTCTTCCACCTTGCCATGTTTTGTTCTTCCATTCAACAAACTGCTCTGTTTGGACTGTGGAGGATGTATGACCTTTGTTTTGTTCCTTAAGGACTTCTCTCACAGATGCCGTCTTATGACAATAATTAGGCTGCAGTCAGCATCAGTAAGAGTCTTTGTCTGTGGGGGATGATCTGCCCGTGTTTTCATGGACATCCAGTTTGACCCTACAGCTAAGTGAAGATTAACTTTTTGGGGGGTTGTAGCATTTCTGCCCCATAAACCCTCTTAAGAAATTTAAAGTGACTGTCTCACTGTCTCCAACCTCATTCATTTCAAAATACCTTTATTTGTCTATGATCCACCAGGAACTATAAGCAAATACTTGGAATTCCTCCTCGGTGTTAAGATTTGGTTCAAAAATGACAATTACAAAAACAACAACAAACACTAACAGTTTCAAGGCAACATCTTAGTTAAAGATAAATGTGCAGTAAACGTAAAAGGTTTAGACATATTTAAGTGTATGTCAAATGCATTTTAACTTTTTAAAGGTTTTTGAAGCGCTAGTAGTCTTTATTAATCTGTAGCTGGGCAGAGAGAGGGATGAAACAATGCAAATGGCCCATGGAATCAAGCCAGGGATAATTGCAGCCTTTGTATGGTGGTTCTGTTCTACCACTGAGCCTCTGTTCTTAAGTAAAAACAACTTTCCAACTCAACCTGGCTCTAGGTGAAGTGTAAGTAGGCATGATTAAACAAGCCCTCCATATCAAATTGCAAGTTAATCACGATTCCCCATATCGTTTGGCTAGCTGAGCTCACATTCATTACCCACACCCAATTGTGATAAGTGCCCATCCCGTCAAATTAAGAAATCACAAACAAAAAAATTAAGTAATATAAAAGCATGTCATTCCCTAATCTAAAGAAACTCAGGAAGCAAAAAAGGCAAAGTCAATGCAATCTATCCCGCTTAAAACGCATCTACAATTTGCAGGATTGGAGCTGAGTTAACTGAAGAATCATAGTTTTTGAGAATTTAAATGAGGAGTTATATAAAATTGACTTCTTGAGCTTTTTGTTTTATTCTTTCATGCACGTTTGAGGAATCGTTGAATCCTCAAACGTGCAAACATTCAAAGGAGGCTAAGCTCTTGCTCTCACCTTTCAGTGATTCTTGAGAATAGGGACAAAACAGGTCCTAAGGATAAAGCACACAATTTGAATAAAATATACACAAAATATTATTTTTTCAAATATCTGACTAAACTAACCTGGGTCATGTGAGCACAACAATGTATATTTTCCTGGCGTTTGCTGAATTTTTTTTTTATTTTAAACATTGTAGTCGGTGGCTGATGCCTGTAAAATTCCTTGTCCCGGAGCAATACATTACATAACATTCAATACATTATAATAGTTTAAAACAATTACAGAAATAC
>NW_015113425.1:278989-317968 GCF_001443285.1 Poecilia latipinna | reverse complement strand
ATCTAGTTCTACATATCTATGTCATATATCTATATCACATGTCATGTGACTATTAAAGCTTAGTCACATGACACATATTGCCGTAAGTAAAACAGTGATTCTTGAGAATAAACAGGTCCTGGATAAAGCACAAAATTCGAATGAAACATATACAAAATATTATTTTTTAAAATATCTGACTAAACTAACCTGGGTCATGTGAGCACAACAATGTATATATTCCTTGTGTTTGCTGAATATCTTTTTTTCATTATTATTTCAAACAAGATCCCGTGTCCCGGAGCAGAACTCAATACATTATAATAGTTTAAAACAATTAAAGAAATACTAAAATTATATATTATGACAATTAAGTATAAATATTAATATAAATAATTATAAAAGTATCGATAAGTTGAATTCAAAATAATTTTTAGATATTTTCCATCTCCGTTGAAATTTGTCCCTAGTTTTTGTCAACACCGTTAGACATGAAAAGAAAGTAAAAACATCAGGCATTATTGGGGGGCACCAGAACATCTGAGGACCCCATGACCTCTTCCTTTCTCTTCCTTTGCTAAGAGGGCTAATTAGCTCTGGTTAGCTTATGTTATTCTTTAGTTTTTTCTTCTCTTTTATTCCTTAGTTGCTCATCACAACCATGATGTGTCAACTCCATAACTGACAATTTACAAAACTTTGATGAAATTTTGTGAAATAAAAGCTTAATTTTGGTAAACTGTAAAGATTTCATGGACCTGACGAGCTACAGAATGGCCTCCTTCAGAATAACATCATATAAATTGAGGTAGTTTGGTATTTTGTGAACTCCGTCACATGTCAACTCCATCAGTTTTTTTGACTCTTTCAGTTAAATTGTTGTCAAATCTCACTTAATTTGTGCAATTAATTCATTTTAATGTATTTTACATAAATTGCATTACTTCACATGTATCAAGTTTTTTATTTTACTCATTAGTTTGTCACCACCTTCAGTTCTGTGTCAACTTGTACTGTCAACTCTGTCAGATGGACTTTTTGTTGTTTTTTTGTTTATTTTTTTTTGTTTGTTTGTTTCTTGAGAAGCATTTGTCTGTAAAAATTAGTAAAACATCGCTAATATGGTAATTAAAAAATTATTTTATATTTTTGTCAGATGGTGATAAAGTTCTGGGTCAGGTCGATTAAAAATTTAATTTTAAAAAATGTTGCAACTGGGAGACTGCACCTTAGCATCTCTACATTTCCAAACATCATTTGTCATATCTGCATACATAAGGTTGAGAAATAATTTTTTAAAAATTGGAAGAAATTAAAACCCATTTTGTCCCTATTCTCAAGAATCACTGATTTGCAGGCTCCAAACTTACAAGCTTCCGCCTCACAGAGCAGCCCCCAACTCCGACTCCCCCACTCAGCTCCTTCACATCAGAAATTAGTAAACACCTGGTAGAAATATGCATCTGCTGAGCTCATCATACAAACTCATGTAAATCTCAAGCATGTGTTACACGCTCATGCACAGTAGGTGGCGGTATGTAAGGTAAGGAGTGAGCAGACCAGAGCCAGACGGCCGAGCAACTGATCCGCCTGTGCACACTGCTGCAAACACCGTCCTGTTTGAAAAGCATGCAAAAGTAATAAAACTAATGTTAGCCACAAAGTTTGAAGAAAGTAAAACTCACCTTTGTATCTGTGAATGTATAGCGAGGCGTATGTCTTAAAACTTTTCTGCAGCTCACTTGTTGGTGCTTCTGATCGATGCACATTAATTGTTAACTTGGGCAAGCGCTGTGAGCACCTAGGGTAAAATGCCATTTTCAATCGACCGGAAGCGACCGAGCCGCTTATTCCCGAACACGAAAGCTGACGTCCATAGGCTCTTTGCGTGCCTTCATGACGTGGCGAAGGCGGAGCGTAGGAAAGAGTAGGAGCTTCTTAAAGATATAGATTGGGTCCAATTTTAAGTTGTCAAATTTCTTTTCTTTTTATAAAGACAAAAAAACAAAACAAAAAACTGAACAAATTTGTATTTCATTTTAAAAATTATAGATATATTTTAATTACATCAAATCAGATCTCTTTTTTTAGAGAACATCAGGTGTATTTTTGTTCATTCTTAAAAAAATAATGCACGTTGATGTCAGCTATTAGTATTAAAAAATCTACCAGAAATTAGGGTTAAGGCAACCGTAGGAGATACGGTACTCAACCAAGATGAAAACAAAATGATCCAATCTGCAGATCATGACCAGTGTTTATTGCATGATTTTCTTTCAAACACACTTTTATAAAATTAGGATTCATTTTAGTACAAAGGGTTTCTGTTTTATTCCAAATGAGGTGTGTCAAAAATTCAGCAGCAGTCAGCAGAATCACAGCAGCCTCATCACAGGGGTTTGTTTAGAAGGATTTGCTCAGAGGTGTTGGTTCAGCCACAGCACGGTGTTGAGGAAGCAGTCGACCTGAGTGTCCACCCTGGACAGAGAGTGTCCGTCCTCCGGAAACCATAACAACCTGGAGAGAGAAATGAAACGGTAGAAGTCCAAGGGTCTGAGCCACCATTTTAGGTTTTAATGCCGCTTGCTTGTACCTGACAGGTGAACCTCTGCTCTTCAGTACTTTGTAGAGCTCTAGACCCTGATGAGGAGAAACTCGTCTGTCCTTCCCACCCAACATCAGTAGCACTGGTGCTTTGATCTACACACGTTAAACACAGTGACATTGACTTGATAAAGGTCATGTAAACTCTTTCTTCCCTTAACTAGAAGTAACTGTAATTCAAAAATCCTATCTGTTCATGAAAGTGATGTTTTATAGCATCTCTAAAACTCAAAACTGTTATGTACCATACCATACCAACTTTATTTATAAAGCACTTTAAAACAACCATAGCTGATACAAAGTGCTGTACATTAAAACACAACATAACAATAAAAAAAAAAAAATAAAAATAAAAAAATAAAACTCTTACAGTTTAAAAAACAAACAATTGTTTGTTAACATAAAAATGCGAACATTTTTATGTTAGAGTTTAGCACCCTCTAGAGGGCATTTTTTGGTAATACAGGGAACTTCAAAATGCTCAATAAATCATGTTAAGAATTGCTACTGAAACGTATTTGACAATAGAAATTAAATAAGGTCATTTATCAGTTTCTTCAAAGCTGTAATGTAATAAAGTGTGTGTTTATATGAGTCTTACCTGTGCTGCATGTGTGATGGGAGACTTCAGTAACATTGCAGCCAGGGTTTCAGCATTAGGGATGTTGTCATATGAGAACTGAAAGCCTGCGCTTGTGTATCTCCTGTAAGCAGGAAGACAGAAAAACAAAACTCATGTTATAAAGTGACTATTACAGTCCCATGTGAAAGTATCCCCACCCATTGAACTTTTGAAGAGAACAAACTTACACAATGTTATATTTCCCTTTCACTTAATTTGTGTTTTTATGTGCCCTTCCTAAAAAAAAAAAAAAAAAAAAATCCAAAAAAACAAACAAAAACGGAAGAGGTCCAGGAGGTGTGAATACTTTTTCACATCCCACCGACGCTGTTGTGAATATTATGTACAGTTTTTCTCACCAGTCCACTATGTCACTGGTTCCCAGCAGCGTAGCGGCGTTAATGACCGGATTCCTGGCTGCGCACGCTCTGTAGGAGTCTGGGTACTGACCAACCAGATGACAGGACAGGAAACCACCATGGGAACCACCAATCACAGCCAAGCGTTTGGGATCGAGGGTTTTGTCACTTTGGAGCGAAGCCATAACAGCCCGCTGTATTACAGGGTGAACACAGACAAGATTAATTTCATGGTGTTAAGGTGAAGGATCTCTGTGATGTGACAAACACTCATCTGCTAGAACATCAACACTTCGCTCATCATAGGCTTATTTCAAGAGACAGACAAGGAAAGTTGATACCTGAACATCTTTTACATCCTGACTCCCAATCTGACCAATCAGGGATAAAATGCTGTCTTGTCCGAATCCTGTGGATCCCCGATAGTTCACTGGATGGAGACAGAAAAAAAGGCAGAGTGACGACAGCTGAATTACAAAGGGATCAAACCCTTGGAACCCAAAAAAAATACTAAAATCTAGTTATGATTGTTATCGCTGGCATGCGATGTAATCCAAAACAGATATTTAAAGTAAACTTTTAAAGTGCAGGAAAAAAAAAATCCAGGCTGACATTGCCCCAACTGATGCACACAGCAACTTTACACACATGGGATCTTTCCAGGTGTTTTCCTCATACACATCTGTAAGATTATGAAAGTCGCCATCTGTGTGTTTCTGGGAGAAATTCTGCAGACGAGCAAGGAAACAAAATATCTCACCCATAAGCACAGCAAAGCCCAGTTCAACCAGTCCAGCGGTGGTGCTGTTCCACTCTGCAGGGAACTGGGAGTGAGGGCCACCTAAACGAGCAAGGCATTGTTCTGGGTGTTTATATGAGCCGTTTTGCTATGTGAAAATGTCCCATGCAAAGCCAAAGAGAGGTCCAGACCATGGACGAAGACAACCACAGGTGTTCCGGTTTCACAGAAGAGACGGGACGGTTTGACCAAGATGGCCCCGAAATCTAAGCCAGCTGTTTAGAAAACAGACAATGAAGAAGAACGAAGAACAAAACTTATTTAATCAAACATTTGGTTTTCTTGAAAGTTTTTTTTGATTCTAAACCTTGCAGGAATTCACAAGTGGAAAAAATCTCACATGTTTTCTGTTATTTTATTGTTCATATTAATGTTCCAGCTCTTAAATGTGCAGTAACATTTATAAATATATATTTATGTTTTGTGTTGTTTTTTTTACATATTTGTTAAAACCGTTACCATGTCGTGCTTGTATGTCCTGAGACAAATAATCTGTCCATCCAGGTTTGACAAATTACATCACACGTTTATCATGTTACTCCCCAAAGAAATCTTCTAATGAGAAAGAAGCTGAAAGCTCACGGTAACGTTGGTTGTCTTCGTCTGATGTAGGTGTGACATCTAGGACCGTCCAGAGGTAATCAAACGTCGTGACGGGCTGCTGCAGAGTTCTCCAGGTTACAGACTCGTCTGCTGATGGGAGGAATCCCACCCTCTGCACACACCAGAGCAACACATTACCTGAGCTGGAAAACCCATTCATCTGGGTTACATCGGTGTGTGTGTGTGTGTGAGTGTGAGTGTGTGTGTGTGTGAGTGTGTCTGACCAGGGTGGGAGGCAAGTTGGGGCTGGAGCAGCAGATGACCATCAGGTCTCTTTGGACTGTCAGTAGCTTCCAGCTTCCATAAACCTTAGAAAGATCAGAGACGTCTGCAGCTGAAATGCAGGAAAGACAACAACAAAAAAAATGTCAAACCCATGTATTAAATCCTTCTGCTTCACAACTGTGTGCATATTTTTTTTTGCTCTATCACAGTAAATCTCAATAAAACACACTTGACATTAGTAGTTGTAATGTGACAAAACGTGGAAAGGTTTGAATACTTTTAAAAGATGTATGAATTTAAGATACATATACAACAACTGCACTGTCAAAAGTGTTCTTCCATTTTTATAGAGCTCGCAACCCTGGGCTTTTACTTTGAAATGTCATACCTTCCACCTGTCTCTGGTGTTCTTGGTGAAGATGAGACGAGGAATGAGGAGGAGGAAGAGGAGGAGGGTTTGGAAAGTAAGAGTCGGCAGGAAGAGGAGGGGCCGAATTTTGGGCAAAAGGAGAAGGAGGAGGTGGAAGAACAGGAGACAGAAGAGGAAGAGGAGGAGGGAAGAGGGGGACGGCCGGTGGAGGAGGTGGTGGCGGAGGTGAATACAAACACCAATAAGGGGATGGAGGGGGAGGAAGGAGAGGAGTGGGAGGCTGGGAGGGAGGAGAAGGGAAAATAAAAGATGGAGATGAGGACAGAAGAGAGGAGGGAGGGAGAGGAGAGGACGGACTCTTACTATCAGAGAGGGAAGAGACTTTCTTTGTTCCTCTGTCCACCATGAAGACATCCTGACAGGAAACACAGAGCAGTTTAACTGCTAATGACTCAAAATCAAACACAGCTCGCTTTATTTTGAAAGTATGGCATGAATATCTGCTTGTTGGTTGCAGACAGCTGTGAGCGTTACCTTCCAGTTTCTAACGGCGCTGCTGAACACGACTTTCTGGCCGTCTGCAGACCAGCAGCGGGACGGCAGCGCTTCATACACGCCCGCAAATTCACCTGGAACCACCAGAAATGTACAAGATTACTAATCTAGATATAATCTAGATGTGTATTAATTAAAGCTCCAACAGTTTAGACCAACGCGTTGCACCGAGTGAGTCTTGATTGGGTGGCCTGATCGACCTTTAACCCACCAGTCTGAGGTCTGCTGACCACGTCCACCATGGTCGAGGTCTTCCCACTGCTCAGGTCCAACTGTGCAGGTTTAATATTCAACTGTTAATGGACAGAAAACACACAGAGAAGTACAAAACAACCCAAACACACCCCACACCTGCTGCACACTGAGGCACTGGTTGTGAGGCCCAAACACTCTACCCTGCAGGTAGATCAGCGTGGACCCATCTGGACTCAGCCTGGGACAGGACACGGAGAGGTTGTCCCCCGATATACACTCTGGGACAGGAGAGAGGGCGGTGTAGATCGCAGAGGTCAAAGGTCACAGGATCAGAGACGTATATGTTAATAGAGACGGAGGTAAAGGTCTCACCACAGCGTCCATCCAGGCTGAGTCTGAATAAAGCCGACCTGAAACACAAGGAAGATAAAAAATAAAAAAAATTTCTCTAGATCATGCTGGATTATTCAGTTAAATTCAGCTTAAATTTAACTGAATTTATTAAGCTACGATCGAGAGTCAAGGCAGGAAAATATTAGAATCGATTCCAATCAGGAAGTAAACACTTACGCCAGGTTTTTAGGATAAAACAGACTCTGAATCCTCCAGGTAAATACTTAGTAGTGTGAAAAATGTTTCCATATCAACAGCAAAGAAACATTCTGAAGCGAGGGAAAGCAGCAGATGTATTTCTAAACAGTAGATGCTCTTTAAGGGTTTGTTTTTTCTTCTAATTTCTATTGATGTCCAATATAAATATCTAAAGACATAAAGGACATTTTACTACTTTGAGAAGCTCCCAATCTTCCCCCGGCCTGTAGTTTGATCATTTATACATGTTCTCACATTCAATAATTAGAATGTCAAGATATAAGTTAGATTAAAGTGATAAACTACTTTTTTTGTCATTCTTTTTCATTCTAGGTGTGTATGATAAAGTCTGAAACCTGCGGTTGGAGCAGAACTTCAGTCCAAGTCTGAAAGGTTCCTGGTACCAGCCGACGAAAAACACAGCCTGGCTGCCGGGAGCCCACAGCGCCTGAGGAAAACATTCATATATTGGTTAACCGTCAGAAAATAAAGTTTCTGCTGTGATTAAAAACATCAGTGATGAAGAAGTGAGGTTAGCCTCTCTCCTCACCTGTCCAGGTGAGACGTCCTGCGGGACGCCCTGCAGCACCTGGACCTCACCATGATGCAAATCCACCACACAGAGCACTGGGACACTCTTACTGGTCAGAGCCTCGCCCCAGTCCTCACAGTACACGCTCCTGTCCTGTGTGGACACAAAGACGTCTCCGTACAGCGAACTCGATATCGGGGCTGTGTTTCCGTGGCGATGTCTGCCAACCTTTCTGCTCGCGGATTCTCCAGAACGCGTTTCTGCCGACGAGCTGCGGCTACGCTCAGCTACGAACAGCAGCTTGCTCTCACACTCTGACCAGGACAGGCAGCCGAACTGAGCTGGACGCACACAGCGAGACATGAGGGGCGTGTCAAAGTACCACACTCACGGACGATGCTCAGTCCGATCTCTTACTGTCGTCGTACACTCTGCCGTGGATGTTCAGGGCCGACAGGTTGAGGCTTTTCCTGAGGCCGTGACGGTCCCAGATCTGAACAGGAACGAGCACAAGCAGCAGCTTATTGAGATGTTAAAGCGCTTATGTTCCTGGGGATGATTTAGATCCATCGTTCTTACCTCTAGGAGCTGCTGGCTGCTCGTCTCCCTGACAACAGCCCTCAGGCCACAAATTGGCGACAGTTCACTCAGTAACCTGAAGAACAGAAATGAATACTTCTGCAAAATAGTCACCATTGTCATCTGAAGAAAAACAGAACTGGAAATGCCAAGTTATTGACCTAAAGTTGATTGAGCTTATCAATCACAATTGACTAATGATTAATTGATAAGTGGCCTTTTTCTCTTCTTTCCATAACACAAAAGACTGTTTTTCTGACATTTAGAAAACAAAGCACATTTTAATATTTTAATCATTTGTGGTTGAGAAGTTCACACTGCTCTATCAGGAAGCGCAGCTGAATGAGCCACATAAAGTGCATTTTCCATCTCACGCCGAACTCTGGACCGTTTCACTTTCCTGTTCTGGTATGGCACCACCACCTTTGTTTCTGCGTTAACTGGCTGGGATTAAGGATGTCCAGTCGCACCCTCTTCTGGATGGCGGGCACACTACAACACTAAAAGTGGGTCTAAGCAGATATCATCAGTTATTCGACTGGGACTAATTTTAAGCGATTAATCGAAAGTCAATTAATTGTTTGGATCCCTAGCCGAGCCACATCTCCTGTGCCGGCAGTTTGCACAATAACTATTTTTGCGTGCACAGCTTGAACACAAACGTTGCTCCTTTGTTTTTCACTTTTAATAATCCCATGCATGCTGAAAAAGAGAATGTGTCTTCTATTCTGTAAGATCTGGTGGATCGTTGAATCATTGTTTGTGCCAAATGTATAGCCTTTAGGCTGATATCATTTTAAAAATATAGACATTTATTCTCGCTTAGTAAACCTCAATATGTAGATTTCTTTTATGTAAAGGCATGGGTCAATTCCAGTTGAGCAAGAGGGAGAAAACATTTCTGCAGTGTTGTTAAGTCTTTGAAGCTTAACAGCAGTCTGCTCTGCCTGACTAAAGTATTTTGTGTCACTGATGGTTTTATAAAGCTACAATCATTCACTTCAGGAAGTCTTTTATTCCAGCAGCTATCTCTCAAACAAATGAAACATTTGTACAGGTTTTATGGTCAAGGCTTAATAGCAGCTGTAAATCTAACTGAGGATGAAACAGTTGCATTAAAGCAAGCACCACTCACTCTCCAGACAGCGGTGAACATGGTCCAGGTGGGAGAACAGTCCTGATGCTCTTGTGGTTGTTGCTGTCAGCGATCAGAGTCCACTGCTGTGCGTAGCGAAGTCTGGAGTTTCGGACCAGGTCAGTCTGGATCCACTCTGCATGTGTACGCAGTAAAAAGTTGGGATTTATTAAAATGGGCCTCTGGCAAAAGGATTAGATTAATTTTACGTTGCACAAAGGCTTTATTTCGTGTCTCTATAATTGTTTGCAGAAATGTGATAGTTACAGTATCATTAATGTCCTCAAGCGATGGGAGGCAGATCTGCAAAAACTTTACAGTGTAGAGATCTGGGAAACAGCTCAACAAAATAGAAATGGCCTAGTCAAAGTCTGGACTTAAATCCTATTGAAATGTGACCTTAAACAGGTTTACATGTTTAAGGTCAGCAATGTGCCAGTTATCACAAACAGTTTATGGCAGATGTTGTCAGTAAGCATGGCACAAAGAAGTTATTAGATTTATGGGGTGAACATTTTTCAGAGAAGAATCTGTTAAATTACCAATTTTATGGTAAGATTTGATTTCAGCAAAGAGTTTAAAAGTATAATTAGTTTATTTTATTGTCAGGATTATTTTAAAACAGAAGAAACATGACGGTTTTAATAATAATAATAATAATAATAATAATTGTACTACAGTTATTATTATTCATTTATTTATGCAGCTGACTTGAATCCACTTAGTTCCAAATGTGTAATTAACAAATAAATAATGTTCACAATCAGTGGAAGACGCTGTGTTAGCTGCAGCTAACTCACCTGCTGTCACGGTGTAGATCCGGACTTCCGGCAGCTGCTCCTCGCTCACATGAGCTGAAACAGGAGCAGCCAGGCCGCTGACCTTTCCGTACAGCCCGGTGATTTGGTCGGAGTCCATCCGCGTCTGCTGCACCACACACCGCTCACTATGAACCTTCAGGCTCGGCTAACAAGCCTGATAATGGCACCGTCGTTGCATGAAAGCGTTACTCCTCAGGAGCAGCAGCCAAATGCCTCTATTTCAGGCCAAGAGTTAAGCGCATCCCTCGGTCAGTGACTTGACTTGCATTTCATGAAGCCGCTTCAACACCAAACCCGAATGATTTTTGCACTACCTGCGCTGCGCCTCCATGTTGGGACTATACCACCTTGCTCAGTTCAAAGTGGGTGTAGTGATGAAAGTAACCACGAGGAGGCAGCAGAAACACCAAAATAAAAGCATTTTCTTTCTGTTCAATATAAACATGGGCCATTGGTAAAATGGTAGTGGTACTTTACTTGGAAATGTGTACTTTTCCCGGAAAAGACGTGTTGAACTTTCTCTATTGAATACATTTGTGTCAATCTTAGATTATGCTAATCCAATAAAACATTTGTTTTAAGTCCCCACCTCCCATTTTTCCATATGGTCAGTAGACTCTGTATGAACATTAATTAAAAAGATGATGCACTAAATAATATCCATTATTTCAGATCAAAAGTCAAAATAAAAACCTTTAAACGCTAAGATAGACAGCATATTCTTTAATTTTTAAAACCATAGAAAAAGTATGACTTTTTAAAATCGCACACATACCCATTAGCCTTATGCTGACTTTACTTATAAGAAAACGTACAACATTTCAACAATTTGGAATAACTAAAAACAATCTGTAGATGTTGAAGTGCTTTTTTATTTCATTTGATTCCCTCCAAGAAGGATCAACATTCTCACTTCTGGTTGATCACCAGTTCAAACTCCTTGGCAGCCATCAAGTTCACGAAATCAGTCATTTAAACAGATGGATGTTTAATGCGAACTTATCAGTTAAAAATAATGTAGTCAAACTTTATTGATCAGCAGCTAAGAATGCATTTATTGTTGTTTAGAGAATAAAATTAATTTAATTCATCTCACATACACACATGTCCATGAATCCATGTGCTGTGTTACATACACGTAAATATTTTATGACCCGGTAACCCTCGTTAAAAATGAGTCACAAAGAAAACTTATATAAACTTCTGTCATCTTTAACCATAGTTGTCTCTGTAAACAGTTTATAATTTCAAGTTTCTTAAAAAACACTTATTACAGCTCTTATAATAAATTAAAAACAGTAAAATACATTTTTTTCCACCAGAAAAAGCTCACTTCTTTTCTAAAAGCAAAAGCAATACAGAGATGACAATAATGTTTCTTTTTTTTTTAATTAGGCATCTTCTGGATTCACATGGTAAGTGTTTTATTTCATGGTTAGATTAATGTCAGATAAAACACACTCGCACACAAACACCACACACATTTTTCTCAAAGGTTGCATTGTTTGTAAAAAGTTTTTTTTGGCCGCTGAAGAAGCCACTCTGGCTGGGTGAGAGACATGGTGCTTTCAGGGGCGTAAACAAGGAATCGGACATCCCATACAGTAAAGACACTTAGCAGAACGTTTCCTTGGCTCCTTTTTTTTTTGGACAGAATCAGATTCTTTTAATGATTGGTTCAGATTTCAACCCTGTTCTGCTACTTATTAATACAAAACCAAAAAGCATCAAAATGTTTTCATTAAAACCACACAACTGGTCTGGCAAAAACACTTAATAGCAGGTAAAGCTCTTTGTAGAGCAAATGAAGAGCACAAGGGGAAAAAATCTGAGTCTTTTTGTGTGTGATGGGTGAAGATCCGAAGGCATCTCGGTTCCTCATCCGCTCCCTTCTTGTCCGTCCCTCACATGACATCAGCGCGTTTGTCCCTGACTTTATTCCTCAGTTTCGTTCGGGCTTTGAAGGCAGCCGAGTTGAATAAATGCTGTTGAAGGGCAGGGGAAAAAAAGTGTTTATGCTACATTAGGAGGAAGTTTTTGTAGAGTGTAAGGTTTCTTCACCAGAAAGAACAATTTTTTCATGAGGAGGTAAAAAAAAAAAAAAGAAATGACCAGTGTTTCCCCCAGTGCATTATAAGCCTGGCGGGCCACCAGACTTTACTTGTGCCCCCACCAGGCTAAGCATTGCTTATGTCTTTTTAAATGTTTGCATTTTTTTAAAACTTTATAGTTGGTGTTCAAGTGTTAATCTTCCAATCTTTCAATGACACATAATTATCAAGTGATATTTTCAAATTTCCTGTCAACTTTAAACATTTAACTCTAAAGCACCCAACCACAGGGCTTAGCAAGTTTTCTGGAGGAAACCTTGAATGACTATTTCATAAACTAAGACTGAACAACAATACATACCAGTAGAGAATCTATTGGCCTTTATTTTAAACCAATACAAATTGAAGAGATCATGTTTTAATGTTAAAAATTAAATGGCTAGTAAACTCTGTGTTTCCAAACATATTTATTATTCTGAACAGGTATTACCGGTTTTAAGATCCAGGAGTAAGCTAGTGAAAAAATGCATCGTACTTTACCTTCTCTACCCGTGAGATCTTACTGCCTTTGATAGTAGCAGCATCTAAGATGAGGGGAGGTCCAAGGCCAAAGATGTCTCGGAGTAGCTGGTTGTACTGCACCAAAACAAAAGTTGCATATAGAGGTTGGTTGAGGACAAATCGTCTTAATGTTCTACACAGTGTGTTTTATTGTGTTGGAGTGTCGTTACCACACCTGTAGATGGTGTCTAACTCCAGATTCTAGGATCTCCTTGAAGGCATCGTAGATTCTTTTCCTCATCCACCCATCGATGTAAACGCTCTCCACCCCAAATCTGATCTTCTCCTCAGTGAAATCCTCATTCTGTGGGGGACAGAAACTGGATGTCAGGAACTAAAGAGACAGCAGGGATGCAGAAGAAACCTACTGCAAGCAGGAAAGCAAAAGTCAAACCCTCCAAGTTGGAAATACTTGAGACAGCTACCAACCTCTATGTAATGTAGCACCTCTCTGAAGATGGAGCGCTGTTTCCTTCTGTCGTTTTTGGCTCTGTGTTTGTTGCCGTCTGTGGCTAAACTCTTCAGACATTCGCACAGACTTTCGGTGTCCTCCACCTCAAACTCCTACAAGCGCAACATAGCGTTAGTGACGCCAAGTCAAATGCATTTTTACAGCACTTAGCAAAAAGATGTATGTCCCTTGACATTTTTTCCCCACATTCTATCAAATTACAACCCCAAACTTCAATGGATTTTAATGGAATTTTATGTAATAGATTGATTTGCATTCAACAAAGTATTCATCCATTATTCATCAATAGTTACACTATCCTCCACTACGCAGGTAGTATTTGTTTGCGTTTACCTCATCTATATTTCGGCCTAACTCCACCAGCAGAGCGATCGTCTCTCCTACTGCAATCCTGTAGTTGACGTCGCTGCTCTGCAGACAGGCCTGCAGCTTAGGAAGGTGCCTACAAAGAACACAGTGAATGTATTATCAGTATTTGGTAACGATTGCAACCTACTAATGACATTATACAATAATGTTGGAGTGCATTAGACAAAATCCTGGGTTTAAAATTCCAGCTCTCAAGGGAAGGCGTCCTTCTGGAGTCTGAGGCTCAACTGTGTTGGACCTCAGACAGGTTGAAAAGCTGCAAGACATTTGTTATCGGAGACTAGATCAGAAGGCCACACCCACTTCAAAGAAGGTTAGACTGACTGGCATGTCCAGCAACTGGTCATAGTTGAACAGACTCATTCATATGTCCAGATGCAAATTTCTTCTTCCGCTGGAAGGCATGGACAATTGTCTTCCAGCTGATTAGTTACCTAACCCCAGTTGATGCAATGAGTAGCTTCTCATCTCTAAAACAGCCTGTGAATGCATGTGATATCCAAGACGGTGCAATGAAATATCAGTGTGTGTGTGTGTGTGTGTGTGTGTGTGTGTGTGAGATGTTTTGGTGGTGTCTGTGTTTTGATTTAATACAGATTTCTGCAAATCTTGGCTGATGTTGCAATGTGCGTTTTGAGTATTTGTCCATAAAATAAGAGGATATACATTCCACAAGCACAAATTTGTGGAATGGGCAAATTAGTATGGTGGGTATTTTTTTTTATTGTGACTATGAATAAATTTGTGCCTTTAGATGGAAAACAAAGGATGAAAAACTGGATTTTGACTCAAATGTTACATTTACTTGTTTATTCAACTGAAGAAGAATGTATCAAAACAAAAAAAAGTGAGATATTAATCTTTATTTGGAGTATTAATATTCATCATGTTTTTCCTGTCCACTCACAGTTCCAGCAGCTCAGTGAGTTTGGAAGTGGGACAGAGCGTGGCCAGCAGCGACCAGGCCTGCAGGGCGGCAGTGTGGAGACCGGGCAGACCCGGTTTGGGTGTGGGCAGCGTTCCTTCTCTGTTAGGGTAGGAAGACGAGAAGACACTCTCCAGAAGAGCCAGCGACTTGACCAGGTCCTGCAACAGATCGGACACCATGCTAAAAATGTGCATTGAGCAGAAACTAAATACAAAATCCAACATATAGGAAACTCATTGATGCTTTTTTTGGGGGGTGTTTTGTCCCCAGGTTTGTTATCGAGTAGTTGTGTGTTGGCACAAAAAGTTGTAAACAAATCTCACCTCTCCTTCTTCTGCAGTGGAGACATAGCAACACAACCCCAAAGCCCTGGCACACTGATGAGACAGGAAGTAAGCAGATGTACATTAAAACGCTGACGTTTCCTTATTAAGCCATACTAATGTACATAAATGTTTTCATCTGTTTTTATTTTTTATTTTTGTCTAAATAGTGACAGTGAACTGAAACAATTGAGGTGCTTCTCTTTTTAAAACATTCAAAAAGAAGCAGAAATCTTTATCTAAAAGCAAAGTAGTCTGTAAAAAAGTGCATGCATATAAAATGTTCTGAAGCAGATGTGTTTAAAAATGCTAATGCCACATTTTAATCTTGATCTTTTTTTCTTTTTTTTTTATCGTCCAGGACTTCCGATCAGAAACGGCGTTTTCATTTTAAAGGGCGATTTGCTAAGCGGAGGGCGTCACTCACGCTCTGACGAGCTGCCATGTTGGCACCGCCGTCATTCAGGATGGAGGTGAGAACAGGACGAAGTGACTTGAAGCCCTCCTCGGCCTCGTCCCCTCCACCCAGCTGGATGCACAGCAGGGTGAAAACGTTTGCGGCCGCGGCCTGCTCCTCTCCGCCGCCTGCAGACGCGGAGGGACGGAGGAAGAAAGTCAAACTTGGGCCACCTGACTGGTTCACTCTAAGAACGATGTTTTATATTGCATCAAACAAGCTCAGGCAAAGCTCTGTAAATTAATCGGAAAGTCTGTGTACAAACAAACAAACAAAACTAAAAGCGTGACGCATCAATGGTGACACACAATGTCAATCTATTAACTCGCTTGTCTTCAGAACCTTTTTTGAGACTTCTCTCCACGCAGTCGCACACGGTGAGACGCTGGCCTGTCAGGAAGTCGTACAGAACTCTGGAGGAGAAAGCTTGTCGTAGTGACTCCAGGGCTGCCAGACGAGTCTTTGCACTGAAAGACAGAGACAAACAGAGCGAGACTTTACAATGAGACATTAGAGACAGTCAAAGCTTTTTCATATTGGCTGCTACAGTATCCACCTGTTGTGGGAAGAATGAACAATATATTATTGTAAAGCAGAGTTTAATGCACAGAACTTCTGTATTCTCCTATAAATGACGCTTTATAGGAGAATACAGATAGTCACACTGCAGCCCATAAACTCTTGTGTTTTCAAACCTTTAGTTGTTTGACATCTTCTTGTTGCCAATCATTAATCCAAACATGTTATCTGTCCAACAACATTTTTTTTATCTCCGCACACCAATTGTTAGCGTTTTGATTTTCAGGATATATTGTCCTGGAAATCAATTTTCAGGATATATTGTCAGGTTCTAGCAGACCATCGTGCTGTCATTATTTCTGTTTTAGGGAAGCTACATAAAAATCTTCACCTTTTGTCCATCAGGTTGTCTATACACTGTTTGAGCTTGTCTTCTGTTTCTTCTTGTGCAGTCTGTTCATCCACCTGCTCACTCCCTAAATATGACCAGAGGACACTTACAAAGTCAATGTTGCGCAAAGTAGTTGTGAAAAAGTTAAGACTTCCTACTAAATATTCAGAAAACTCAAAAAAACGTATCTAATATTCACCTCAGCAACAAGAACTAGACTTGTTTTAATCAGCTGCTCTAATTTAATCAGCCTGCTTTGTGCATTATAAGGTCTGTGTCTCTGTACAGACCTGGGCCCTCTTCCAGGACAGAAGCCGTTTCACTGGCGCTACTGTAGTGGCTGAGAATGTCCGATGTCAGCTCATCGTCACTGGCTGCAGATTCTCCCTTCATCCCGTTTTTAACACCTGGCAACAAAAAACAAAACATCCACAGAATGTGAAGCACTTGCAGGGAAAAAAAACAACAACAAGAACAAAGAAATCTTTTTAGTAGTAAGTTAAAATGAAGTGGGCTGAGAGAATAAGTCCAGAAACGCTGTTAGAATGATTAGCAGCAATGATTGTTATTTCCACAAGTCAGGAAAAAAGAAGTTTGAAATCAGGAGCTCTTGGAAAATAAACTCACTGCCAGCACATGTTGGTACCAGGTGAGGGTAGAACCAAGGTTTGTGCTTCAGTGGACCAAGAAAAGACTTGGAACCCAGACAAAGTTGCAGAGTGAGTGAGTAGAAGAGTTAATTAGTCTTAAGAGAGAAGAAGATGGAGATCGTCTATCGTCTATGTTCATTTGCTTTGCAACTATTAGCCTTTCAATAATTTGTGTTTCTGACTCAAACACTTACGACCTGGGTCGGTTTCTGGTTTCTAGAAAGGAAACGGTGTATTCTACTGAAACTCAATGACTTTTAAAAGTGGAGAAAACAAAAAGCCTGGAATCTGCAACATGTAGAATTACAAAAATAAATAGTGATTAGAAATTGAAACCAGAAATCCACCAGAGAAACAGCTGGGTTTTTTTTTGTTTGGCTAACTATCAGGACATAGCTGCAAACCACCGAACTGGAAAGGTTTTCCCATTAAGCAGTACTACGTGATGGTTTAGGCTTTTATTAGCGCACCGGAGGTTTGTTTCAGCACAGCTCTGCCATGTGTGCTGGAGGAAGAAGAGGCAGCCAGGCTAAGCTAGGCTAACGCTCATGTTCCTGCCGGCTCAGGACTTTCTACTGTTGGTGGGATTACTGAAGACCAGCGAGGCCGTTCATCTGTCCCCTCATTGGGCGTTCACGATCCAGAATGGTCACGCTGCGTTGAAATCAACTGGCACAGGAAAAGTGATTCAGAGGTCACTCATACAGCAGGAAAGCAGAGCGATTTTATTTGAAATACCAGCTGAGGTGATTTAGTTTTAACGAACATTTGACAGCTACTCCAAACTGAACAGAAACTACAAAAGTGAGAGGAGTTACAACTTCAGCAACATTTGCTCTTGTATTATTCAGCCGTTTCCACCTGACTAAAGAAAAAAAAAACTGTTCATAGTCAACCTATGAATAACTGGAATGAGAATGTGTAACCAGAGTAATAATAGGGGAAAGTTCAGCTATTCAAACCTGAGCCGACCCAGTGTTAGATTCATTGTTGTTCCATGTCTTTTATTTAAACTTTAGGGTAGGCTGCCTTATTATTAGTCCACTCATAAATGCATCCACTAATACTATATGGGTAATAAAATTTTTTTTTAAAAATCAACTAGTGACTGGAATTTTGCAATTGAAAAATACCAGCTTTTACCAATCAGTGAACTAACCATATCCACTGTCAGCCATTTTTATTACATGTTTAAAAACTACATATCACAGCTGTAAGACACCATTTCATAGAAAACTGCATGCCCTATTGTGGTTCATTCAGGCTGTGACAGAAGACTGTCAGCAAATAATAGAAAGAATTAATTTTCTGTTTTCTACTGAGCGTCCAATCTTAGGAAGTCAGAACAAAGAAAGGAACGAGTCGTTTTAGTAACATGAGCTGAGATAGTCACTAATATACGATGATAGACTCCATTATCATTTTGTCTTTCTTAATAAAATAGTCAAAGTATTTTTAACACTCATGTGACTCATGTTATGAAGTCACCCCTCCTCTGTTATAATAATGGTTCAAGACTAGAATTTAAAAAAAGAACACAATGCTATTGCATCTTCATGTAAGGTTATCAAAGATAAATAGAAAAATAAAGCTTTTAAAAACAATGGATCAGAATTTGAAAAACTGACTAATCATACAATATGATTTTGTCCTGTTTGTTATATTAAACGCTACATGACACATTCTGTGTGTTTTATTTTTATACTCTTTATCACTGTTGTGAACCTGCAAAAATGTGTTTCCATAATCAGAGATTTGGATCAACAAACAGGTTCGGTGGGAAGGTAACGCGCTCTGTGAGCGTGGACCAGTCGGCGGTTTTTCCAGTTATCCTTGAACTCCTGATCACTGCCTGCTGACTCCCACTGCAGCCCCACACACAGCGATACACCTTCCCACGCAGACCCACCCACGGTTCTGTTATCTGCCTGCCACGACTCACGTGGCGTCTCATTGATCGAACAAAAGACTCCAGCAGTCGGTGACGCTGACCCAAATATGACTGGACAGCTTTGTTTGGGAAATAGCCTGTCATCTGAAACCACAAATCCATTTCAGTAGGCAAAGGCGACTGCTGGGATTCTGTACATGCAAACTGTCACTTGGAGACAAAAAAAAAAAAAAGACGTCTCTAATTTTATCTTCACTCAGGGAAGCCAAACGAGCAGCGCGTGTACACAGCTCACTGCAGCCAGCTTCCCTTCCACAAGTCCTTATCACCCAGTGGCCACACACTGCAGTCACGTTCTGGTGTAAGCCGGAAACAGTTTCACCGGACCGTTAGCTGCTTCGGGAGGAACGGGGATTCAGGTTGGGAGTGGGGAACTTATTTTACGTCCTTCTGTGCTCGAGTTTCAGCATTTAACAGTGAAATAGGTTGGACGTTTGGGTCAGGCCAGTTTCATGAAAGAGAGTTTTAGTTTTAAAAAATAAACAAACTACTACAATGAAGATTTAGTGCTTTTAACACTCTCTGTAGAAAACAAGCTAAACTAAAAACATTAATGTATTATTTTCAGAAATGGGGGAAAAAATGCTCACATTTTACATTCTAGACATATTTAAGGCACATTTTCTGTGCTAAATTAGTCAAATGGTCACTGTTCACATGTAAGCTAGTTGTATTTTGCTGCAAATGGCAACCAGCAGTAAATATGGCCCATCATTGTCTTTAAATAAAAAAACAAAAGCCTGATTTTCTCAGGTGCGCAAAAGCCTAAAAATACCACTGCTGCCTCTATCTGGACATTTTGACTAACAGTAGCCTTTTAAAAATGACCCCAACCACAATTACGCTGTTTTTGCCATCGTTTGGAACCAAAATCCAAATAATACATTTTAAAAATTCTACTTCCCCATCTATAAAGAGGAAAAACAATCCCTCAACACCATCATCATCACTTCTAGTCAGGTCATATGGAAGTTGACTAATAATTTCAGTTAAAAAAAAAGTGTTAAAAGTCAGGTGAGGCATATGGGTAAAGAAATGAAATGGTTTCAGTGCGCTTTAGCATTTCAGTTGATGTTAAGGTTTAATGCATGCACCTCACTGAGGGTCATCACAGGGTTTGAGCTCAACGGGGATCTGATGTAAGGAATCAGAGAAGTTACCTTTCAACGATCCTTTAGCTGAAAGCTGCAGCTGAAGAACCTCCTGACGCAGAGAGCCTAATGGAGTTGGGAGATGGACGGGCAAAAGGACCAAAAGGATGTTTGACATACAACGTACGTGGATGGGGAATAAAAATAGTGGATAGGAGAATAAATCAGGGGACGAGGGGGGAAAAAAAGGGTAATGAGGGATGGCCGTGATGGAGAGAAAAACAGCAGAAGTGAGCTTTATTTCTAAATCATGTTACGTATGAACACCAGTGCTCAAATGTTCCATGATCTCACTGCAGCGCCACATTTAATGACCCTGTAGATGCATTAGTTTATTTCTTTATGACTTCCCTCCTTCTAATTTCCGTTGGTAATCAATGCGATAGAGTTTGTGTGTACAGATGCATGCTTTCCAAACAGGCTGGACCAGAGACACACGACATTCACATCGTTGTCATACAACATCAGGAACCTGTTAGTGTGGCTGCAGGAAAAAAAAAAAAAAGACAGACTTGCACGTGGCACGCAGCTTTCCCACTTTCAGGACTCTGAAACCTAACTGTACAACCAGCTGTGCACAGTTTAAATAGCATGATATCACTGCTGCTAAAAATAATATGCAGTTCACCGTAGCCCTGCATGCAAGAGTACACTATGTTAGCACTGTAAATATCCGAGTAATCAGAAAGATGAACCACATACGGATGAAAAGTGTTTCTAAAGGGAGCTGCATGTTCTAAAGTCCATTACGAGTGTTGGTGTAGTAACGAATTAGTTTGGTCGCAATTTTAAGATATTTGAAAGAAACAAGGAGGAAAAAAATACTCCACAATATATTATAGTTAAGATCAGGGTCAGCTATGAGGAGTAGAGACTGTTTTGCGATTCTTGCTGATCTATAATAATAATAAAAAAAATGGAAAATAGTTTAAAATATCAACTCTACCACCATGTTGTCTTTGTTTTAAAATATTTGTGAAACCCGCATAGTGTGATATTACGTCTGGTGCCAATATAAATACTAATCATTCATGACAAAAAGGCTTCTTAAGGCTTAAACATAGTTATTTATAAAATAACTTGCAGGAAAAAGTTCAATAAATGATGACATTCTACACTGCTATAGCTTCAGGTGTGCAAAAGCTAGGGAGCCACAGTCTTTCTAATAAAATTGGTACGTTGCAGTTAATGATGATGCACAATGATCTTTTCCCGAATTATAAATTCTTATTTTCTTTAAAGGTTTAACTTACTGATATCTATTTTAATCAATTCTTGTTTTTAGGACTAAATAAAGTTATTTTTGTATATACATTTGCCCTACTGATCCCCAATAAGAACCTACTGAGGGGTAAAGTAGTCGATTAGATTGTCTCAGTGATGTTTTTGTGCATTTGTGCTTAGTTGTAGGTGTGCAAATAGCTCTGTCCAATGTGGAGCATTTTACTGCATGTTTAGCTTTTCTCTGAAAAAGAGCAACACAGCAATATAAATATAAGGTTGTTTCTTCTTGTTTTAAATATGTCATTCTCCATTTGTCAAAAATATTTTTAATTGTTTGTTTTTTTAGAGTTCTTATATAGAAATCGGAATTGGCTAAAATCAGCATTAACAACTTTGCAAAATTGGTCACAAATGATCACAAATAGGTGCATCTCCAACACCCATTTATATTCATGACAAAACAACATTTAATTTACAAAACTGCATTCATTTGTAAATATGCTAATGTTTAATCAGAAGTTATGTGTTATGCTAAAAGGAGTAATGGGTGAAAAATAGCGCTAAAACCTTGCAAAAAACATTCTGCAAATATTACGAATTGTAATAAAAACGCTGTGGTTGCCAGGTGCAACAATGACAGGTTTACACGCTGAAGTCAGAAGAGCAACAGGCTGCTGTCACCACATGGACATCATAAATATTACTAAAAGATGTAAAGCCTGTTTTCAGATTATGCGTCCTGTTGTTTTCTTGTGTCTATAGAGGTGGACGGGGATTTCCATGCTACTGTTACTCACCCGGCTTACTGGAGCCACGTTTCCCTTTTTTACTCCGCGGCATGTCGAGCAGATCCTCCGGGTCACAACAAAGCTAGCTGAGGTAGCAGCGTCGTTTAGCCTCCTTCAAGTCCGCTCCGCCGTTATTCAACAGCTGGAGACAGAGAAAGACGCCTGTCTAAATTATTCCTGTTGCCCAAACTTCTGTTTATGAGTCAAAGACTATAAAACCGACACCTTTTTTTCAAACTCTTCTGTTGACACTTCGCCTAGCGTCAGTGACGAGCAACACCAACCACGTTTTACAACTCTCTGCCGTCTTCAATCCCGGAAAAAAGAACTGTCCAGGGCGGGATATGTCCCAATTTTTACCAGTTTTTCTGTGTATTATCTGTGATTGTCCCCGGGTAATCTATACCTAACGCCAGGTTGGGATGGTAAATATTTCTCGAAGTGTTTAGGACGGAGTTTGGAGCACGCTGCTGTCACCAGGTCCACCATCTTCCCCACAGTAACTACTGAACCCACCGGTTACGCGGGTTGCCAGATTGGTTGGTTCTGTTGATATCCCCCGTTTCCGAGTAGGTCAGACACCAAAACCATTAGAAATCAGTAAAAAATATATTATTGCCATACTATTTTAGCTGTACCCAGGCCTATATATTTGGCCTACACGTCATGTTTCTATGTAAAGGAGAAATTGTTTGCTTATCTCTTATTAAATCGTAATATTCCACTGCACAAAACTATCAATATTAAACCCAGCTGAACCTCACCCATTTTAGGGGAGTTAAGATTAGCAGTATTTTCCTATTGGGTATACCCCAGATTAATAAACCTGAGATTTTTATATATATTTTTTTCTTTACTTAATTAAATTCGAAAGTGTAAATGTTTGGCCCAAATCTTTGGCCTAATCTGACTTAGCTTGAGGCATTGTGAAAAGAAAAATGTGTAAAAATGTTGGTCTCTTGTTGGAGGTGAGGAAAATTGTGCTATTTATTTAAAAGTAAAATAACATTAAATTAAATTCTACCATTGGTATTCCAAATAATAAATGCGCTGCTTTGTGTTGGTCTATCACACTTTTGCAAGGCACCACATATGAGAAACGCCTACGGTCAGGACCTGCTTGGAAATTTTGCAAGTGAAAATAGTAACAGCAAGAGCTGTAAAACATTTTCTTAATTGGCCTGTCTTAATTTCATAAGTTTCCATTTCAGAAGCAAAATAAATAAGCGATCAGAGGCAACTAGAAAAGCACATTTTATTTATTCAAAAGTACTGAAAAATGCTTAAGAAGTTCACACAAACGTTCAGCCGTACATAAAAACCCAAGTTAATCACATTGTTGCATAGTTTCAAGTTGGCAAGTCAGTAGTACGTTTCATCAAACCACCAGAAACCTCATGTGAAAATAGGAAGCTCTAACTTACATCTTGACTACTTTTATTAGTGGCTAGAGTAAAGATTAAATGTTAAACTAAACAATCTCTATAAATTAGACTGTTATTTTCCCATCGGGATTTATTAATTGATGTTATCAAAACATACAAATTAACATTGTCATCATTATCATTATATGATAAAAAACACCAAACCCCATCATATTTGTTCATAGCTACTGTAAATGCAAATATTTCTATGCATATGTGGCATTAAGACAGCATTAGAAGACGAAACAGCGTGCATGGATGTGCTGCAGTCTAATTCACAAAACAGTAGTTCGTTAGTCACACACAGTCTCACTTGTCAGGCTCTGTGACATTTGTCTCCATCTTTCCTGTTGTACCCTCATAATTCAACCAAAGTGGAGCATTTTCTTTTCTTCATAGTTAAATTGATTATTGAGACTGATGGTCGTAAAAATGCTAAAATCTCATATGTAACTCGAAATATTTGTTGAAAACTTTATAATAACTCTATAATGACTTGGAGTGAATTGCTCCAGCTGGTCGATGTAGTTTGCTAGAGTCATGTAACCAAATTTTCTCCATTAGGAGAACAATGTAGGAATGTACTTAATTGTTGTCAAGTTAAGTGCAAATTTACAAATGGTCCATATAAAATGTAGCATGGACAGTGGCTCCATTTGGTACTAAAAAGGAAAAATAAAATAAAATAAAATAAAATAAAGAAGTGAGGGACAAAAAGAGTAGACTTCAAATTGTTGGTTTGATGGTTTGTTTAGTATCATAATAACTTGACATTAAAAGTTTCTATTCTGGTCCCATAACTGTGCTAACATCATTGGTGCTACCTGTACTCTCTGCCACCTGCTTTTAAGTTTAAACCGTGTTATCAAACTATGGATTCATTCAAGTCAGCCTGCCTAAAACTTAGTCTTTTCTTTACATCTTCCATAACCTATCAGTTTTCTGCATTGAATATGGCTGTTCACAGCTGAACACCAACCACGTCTACAGTGTTGCATTTTTTTTGTCTCCCAAACTTACTGGAAAGTATTTTCAAATCCTAAATTGGCCTTTTATTGCTGGAGTGAAACACCAGGGGCGATGACGGTAAATGAGAGAGGCATTGGTAGAATGATCCAGTGTGCGGTTCCTATCCAGTGTAGTAGTTTGTGGGGACGAAGGGCATCTTGCTGACGATGGCTGGGACTGTTTTCTTTCTGATTTCAACCTGGACGGCAGCTCCGTTCTTGGCAAATGCTGCGTCCACGTAACCCATGGCGACGTTCTTTTTCAGACAGGGAGAGGGACAGCCGCTGGTCACTTCCCCTGTAAAGAACGAGAAAGAAGCCAGTGAAGATAAATAAACTATGTGATGACACTAATTTAATAAACCCTCCTGCCACAGACTCATGAAAAACAACGTTCAGACATTGATTTCCAGATAATGGATTCTTGCTCATTTATTTGGAAAGCAGCAAGTATTTGAATTCATCTATGGCTAACAAATTGCCTTACAATTAAAAAAATGTGACGTAATGCACGGCTTTTTAAACTAAATGGTACATTTTGTGAAGAGTTACGGTTTGGGAAAATGCGAGGGTTTTGCTGACCCCTAGTGGTCAAATTATTTAAGCCCGTTTCAAACAAACAGAAAGGTGATTCAGATATTTCAACGCTTAATTTAACAAATAAATAGTTCTATTTATCTAACAGTGATGTGCAGTTGCACTACTTTCTTATATGATTCTCTCCACATGATTCTACTCTCAATTTCAAATTCAGATAAGGCCTCGGCTCCTTGTGGATCCCTCACCTATGACCTGTCCATCAGGGCTGAGGATGGGAGTGTGCTGTCTCACTGGGGGACCGGTGGACAGCAGTCCAACTCTTTTCCTGGCTGTCTTGGCTTTGATTTGCGGCACAATGATGTCAGCGCCAGGGAAATCCTTCGTCTGACGCCTGCGCTTCCCTGCGAGTGAGACAGAAAACCAACAGAGCCCTTTTAAAATGTTTAATTAAGCAGGTTTCCAATAGGATAGGCCTCATCAAATATTAGAAAATATCCAAAAAGGATAGACAGGAGAGAGCATTACTAGCTGCCTTGCCCAAGCTGAAGTGAAAAATGCACCGACTCAACACACTTATGAGTGTCTGTGCTCAACTATGCATGTATTCAATAGCTACATGTCGACTGTTACCAGAAATAAAACCTGACCTATCGTCCAAACAAGACTGGCTTCCACAGGCGTGGTGGTCTCATCTATGTCGTTGCCGTAGAGACAAAGTCCCGCCTCCAGACGAAGACTGTCTCTGGCTCCCAGACCGGCCAGCTTCACCTCATTGTTGCTAAGCAGCTTCTCTGTCAGCTCAACCACTCTGGAACGAGGAACAGAAATCTGGGAGACACAGACAGACAGAATAACTTTAACGCCGACATCCTACATGTTAAGGTTTCTGTTGCAGGAATAAAACCCAAAAGACTACCGACATCTACCAACCCTGAAGGAGCTATGGAGACCCACAGCTCAGGTGGGAGACTTTACGGGACAACTAGGACTTGGCCATTCTGTAGAGCTGATCATTTTGGGAGAATGGGACAGGAAGTTTGAAAAAGTAAGGGAAAAAAAAGCTTTTTGTAGTTTGCCACAAGAGACCCAAACATGCAAGAAAGTGCTGTGGTCACAAAAGACCACAAATGTTTAGGTCTTTATGGAAACTACATGTAGTACTTCATTTTAAATAACTCATCTCCATGTTGGTGTGGCATCATGCTGTGTGGATGCAAACCTTTTTCTAATGTATAAACTGTTTCTTCAAAAACCAAAGATGCATCCAGCCAAGTCGCTGAGCTGCTAAATGTTTGTGGTACTTACCATGAAGTCAACATGAAAGCAGAAAGCTTGGTTAATTAAGATTTTAAATCTCTCGAGTTGAAATGGAGAGATTTCATTTGGTCACCCTGGTTTAGGTCGAAGTGTACTTCAGTACTAGAATGGTCCAAAGATTTATCACTATGGATACAACCTTTGACCTTTTGACACATTTTTTTTTTAACATTCAGTCAGAATAGTCTGGGGAAGGTCTGAGAAAAGAAGCCCAACGTTGGACAGAAATGAACAACCAGACCCCGATCCTAAGTTTTAGCGTCGCACTGAAGATGCTCACCTCCACCCCATCCTCTCCGGTGTATCCGCAGCGGGTCACCCTGCAGTCAGGAACACCGAATACCGTGACCAGGGTGGAGGTCATGAAGGTCAGCTTACTGAGGTCTCCTTTCAGCCCAGCCTGAAGCACCTGAGCCGTGGTGGGACCTGAAGACACACAAAGACTTGGAAATTTAAGCGCAGAGCGAGCTTTAGCTTGTCTTAGAACTAAAAGTAAAGCAACGTATATGAAACAAATTTAGGAATGAAATAACAAAGGATACTTTATGAAGGGAGAGCAAATTAAAGACAGAATGGGTGCTCGACCTTGAAGTGCAATCAGGGCTTCATCAATGAACTCGAGGTCCACATCAAACCCGGCAGCTTTGTACTCTGCCAGTCTGGCCTAAGAATTAAAACACACACACACACACACGCACACACGCACACACACACACACATCCATCAGTCATTTCCCAGGTGATTCCAGGCCAGTCAGCCTCCACAGATTCCTTCACCTTCATATGAGCCGAGTCTTTGTCAGCGCAGCCGGCGTTGGAGACCACGTAGAGGTAACCCTGATTGGTCTTTGTCACAATGAGGTCATCAATGATTCCTCCTTTCTCGTTGGTGAAGAGGGACAACGTACCCTGAGAGGAGAGAAGAAGGTAAAGAGTTAAAAGAGAAACTCAAGAATTAGTATATGAATAGATCTGCTTCTCTGTAAAAACAACGATAAACGTGGAGCTTACAGATATATCTCTTTATGCGTCAGAATTATCGATGTCCCGATACAGAGAGAGATGAAAGCCAAACTGGAATTCTACTGTATATTATTAGGAAATGTAGTTTAACAAAATTAAAGCTATCTCGTAGATTTATTAAAGACTTTGGCAAGCTATATAAAGGGTCTTTTCACGACTATGTAGTCAAAAAAAGAAGATGGACTGTACTTTGAAAGTTTTTAGAACTTATTTCTGCATTGTTCTCGTGTATTTGGAAGTAGAAAGACATTTGCAAAGCAGTTAAAGCTCTGTTATGGCAGTTCAGCTACAGATCATCTTGTTGGAACCACACACAGATTTGCAAGGTGAGAACTGGTAACAGCGAATCCTTCTTCTACCTGGTTGTCCTTCAGCTCTGCGATATCTGCAACCACCAGGGACTCCATGAACTTTATCCGGTCTTTTCCGTGGATTTTGGTCTGACTCAAGAAACGAGAGGAAAATCGGAATACAGTGGTCAAATGTACTAAAAGAATGCATTTCTATAAAGGCTAATCTCCGTTTGTCTTGTCCCAATTTCAAACCGGTGAGCAAAGCCAAACGTGGGGCACTTCAGCTTTAGCGTGCCTCACCTGGAGCATGTGGCTGACATCAAAGATGGAGCAGTGCTCCCTGGTGTGCATGTGTGAGGCGATGTGACTGTCTTTGTACTGGACAGGCATGCTCCAGCCAGCAAACTCCACCATCTTTCCACCATTGTTCCTGTGAAAGTCAAAGAGGGGGGTTTTCTTCAGGGCAGCCTGGCAGGAAGAGGGGAGGAAAAAGAAAAAAAAAAAACTGAGTCAGAGGAGTTAACAGAAACACAGCAACTACAGGTTGTTGTTTTTTTTTTTTTTGTTGTTTGTGTTTTTTAATCTGTGGACTTTTGAAACCAACACACTGCATTAGACTTCATCTAGGGGTGCTGGAGTAGAAGGGGTTGAAAACAAAAGGCAAGAAATGTATTTATTTATTTATTTATTTATTCTGCAACTACAAACCACATCCAAATCTACATGGAGAAAATTGTTTTGCAAGGAAGTAGAAACAGAATGAGAGTGAAATTTTGCCTGATACGCAAAACGACTTGAGATAATATGTAATCAAGCAAAAATCCTGACACATAGCTCTGTCACAATCCCAACTTCAGCTTTTTTTTTTTTTTTTTGATGACCTTTAGACTGGCTGGTGAAGGGAGCGGGGACTTATCAGCCTGCTCTGATAACAACGGAGAAGCAGTCACTCGTGGTTCCAATGAAATCATTTCGTGCAGCTCGGTGAAGTGAAGCAGACAGAGCGTCTGCTGGGACTCATGTACATCATGTCTGCATGGGCAGGCAGCTGATGTGGAGCACAATTCTGTTATTACTGAAACACCAAGCCACGCAGACGCAGCCAGGTTTACACTGAGGGAATCCGAAACATGACTGCACTAACAGGGTGAACTGAAGTGCAAACACACTCCTCAGGCTCCGTCACCGGAAGGCATTTCTGATTTAGTAAAAAGTGATCAGATTTGGTCAGATTATTTGTGTGGATTAGGACATTGAGGGCTGAGTGTGGGTTGAAGGGTTCATGTGCATTTGAGCAGGATACAACCCTTGGTTCAAAGTGCCTGGGCTGACACTGAACTGTCTCTCGCCATTCATTAAGCACATGATGCACTTGAAATAGTTGGAATCTTTCAAACAATTTTGACTTGCAGATTGGGGGGGGGGACTAAAAAGATGACAAACAAAACATGCATTTGAAAAACACTTCCACCAAATGGTTTCAAGCACTGTAATGATAAATGTCATTTTCTGCATGTTAAACCACGATGTAACGGTCTGCTCAAAGCAGTCATAATCCTCCAGAAAGGCAACAAAAAAGAAATCAATCTGCAGCTTCCCACATACCTCTGCACTGAAATCCCGTCTCTCCTGCGGTGTCTTCCCCGCACATCCAGCACCCGTGACCCGCAGCAAACACTCCCTGGAAGCCCGCAGCCCGAGCCCCGAGCCCGCGGCCGTAACCCGAGCCCACATCCTGCAGCCTGATCCCGGCTCAAGTGTTTAACTTGGACCCGCTCGATGCTCCAGCCGCGTTAGCACTTCCGCTTTGCTTCCAAACTGTTTGAACTCAACAACGTGGGATTCCTGCTTTCCTTGGAAAAAAAAAAAAAAAAACACATGGAGCGTAGGTAATGATGAAGGAAGAAGCAAAGACTTGTGGGAAACGTAGTTAATAAGTTCACTGGAGATCAGCGTTTTTAAAGCGGGATTAGGATGTTTTGGTCCCGGCCTCAGAGTGAGCAACAAATTACTTTCTGATCACATTAGCGTGACAGATCATAGTACCATGGCAACAGGGGGAAACAGGAACTTTTTCACACTGCAACTACATTGATTTTAAGTGATGAACAAATACTTAAATTGTAATTTTAAGGTTGAACAAAATTAATGTTCTTTTATTAACAATAAATAAATAAATAAATAACAGAAGCTATGTGTTTTGTTTTGTAAACAAAAACACAAAACTCTGTCAGATTGGATGGAGATCACCAGTTTATTGCCACACAGATTCTCAATTTTAAACATTGACTTTCTCTTGATGATGATTGGATGGATATTTGTACAACATTAAAATTTTCCAAGGGTTTCAAAAACCCTTAAAAAAGCTACTATTCAGCAAAATATTCCAGACATTTTTACTATACCTATAACGTTTAACTGTAACTATGTCACCAGCTTCACAAAGAGATGCAGTTGTTTTCAGAGGAGCACATGCAGAAACAACAGGAAAAGAACAATTTCACAGACTCTGTCTGCACTGATCTGTTTGTTAAAGCTTTAGATCTGCTTCCTTCAGTCAAAGTCTCTGATATTTTTTCTGTGTCAGTGTTTGTGTGTGTTGATCCCATCATGCCTTTCACCCCGGTCACTGAGTCATCCTTTTGGCCAGAGGAACTAATAATAATCTCATGTCTCTGGTGCTATTTTGGACAGTGAAGGCCTGCAAAGCCAAGCATGTGCATGTTGGGAGGGGGCGCACTAAGGCAGAGAAAACAAACTTCCTCTGCTGCTCATATCTCTTTCCTTGCGTCTCCTATAGTGCGGCTGTGGTGGGTTAAATCTGAAAATTCAGACTCAAGCCCAGTTTGGCCTCTGTTTGTTCTGGAGCGTCCTGAAACTTTGTTGAGACCTTAGGAAATTTGTACCTGGAATCAACAAGTTGTTTTGTTTTTCTTTGTGAAGGAACAAAGTGGACCAAATGTATCTGGATTAACCTGGCTTCGGTCGACAGCGCTCCTGGAATGTGGATTTTCACTCAAAAATACATTTTGATGTTAATGCTCAGACGCATGTTTTGGCAGTTTGCTGTCAGTATGTGAGAGGCGAACCAGAAGACTAGAAGACCACAATACGGCAAACAGGATTTTCTTTACGAGTGTCACAAGGTAAGAGGGATTGTCAGACAGGTGGCTAACTATTGCATCAGACTAATTCGCAGAGTAGGCGTTTATCGATTTATTCCGTCAGTCATTTATGAGCCATGAGCACATTCTGTGCTTTAACCCCTGATTCAAATTCCAGCAGCATCATGTTTGATAAGCAGCTCTAATAATAGGTCTCATACCTAAGATATTCATGCATGTTTTTGTTGTTAAATAGACCGAAATGATCTGTTCTCTTCTTTGAGATATGAATAGATTCTAACTGGCCTGTTTTTTTTTTGTTTTTTTTTTTTGTTTTTATCTTAGCATCAAGATCAGAATCTATTTCACATATTTCCACATTACCAAGAAGAAAATGTTATTGTCTTTCTGTGATGTGATGTGATGTGATGTGCATAAACCAAAATAAAACGACTTAGTGCAACACCATGAAACAGAAGGTATGGAAATCAATTCACCAAATTAGTCTGTATGAATCTAGCTATTCTGTGAATGTGTTGGAGGTTTCTGTTAGGAAACGCCGCAGATCAAACAGCATCATGAAGATCAAGGAACACATCAGACAGGTCAGGGAGAAAGCTGTGGAAAAGTTTAAATCAGGCGTAGGGATTAAAATGATATTCCAAGCTTTGAACATTTCGCAGTTTCTGTTCAGTTCATAATCTGCAAAATGGAAAGGATAAGACACGACTGCAAACCAGCCAAAAGACATGGCTGTCCGACTAAGCTAACAAGTTGGACACGGAAAGCATTAATCAGAGAAACAGACAAGAGGCCCGCGGTCACTCAGGAGGGAGAATCTGTTGACACGAACCTGGCCTTTTGCAGAAGACTGGCAATAATGGGGAATCCTAGAAACTGGAGATAGCAAGAGACTTGAGAACGGGGATAGGTTTTCACCTTCCTGCAGAAAAACAACCCGCAGCATGCAGCCGGAGCCGCAATTGGGTGGTTCAAATCAAGGTGTGTTTATTTGTTAGAACAGCCCAGTGAAAGTCTTAATCTAAATCCAATTCATAACTATCTACTTTGGAGCATCAGGGTATAATGTGTCGAATACACAGAAAATCTCTTCAGTTTTACTTGCAAGATGTCCTCCTACTTCTCCACAGTAAGGCACTTCATGTTTGTCATTAAATATCACTAAAGTCACATCTGCCCCCACATTTTCCCTCAGCTCAGGGAGACATGTCGAGGCCTCCGTCGTCCCAGACCACCCCTCAGTTCTACAGGGTGAGCGAGAGAGACCTCACTGAGATCGAGCTGCATTCCGTCGACTCCATCAACGACCTCCACCGAACGCACCCCGAGCACAGCCACAAAGGTGCTCACAGTCTCAGCGCACACACACACACACACACACACATGCACACACACGCATTCGACCACCCGACTTACTTTTCACCCCGTGTCCTTTTCAGGGATGAGGCCTCCTCGCCCTGCGTACACACCGTCCCCAAACGGGAATCTGTACACACGCGACGGGACAGCGGTCAGTCAGAGAGGGCGCCCGCTGGGCAGCAAATGGCAGAGACGTCTTCAGGACATTTTGACGGCGAGTTCATCGAGGGCCTACGCCGCAGGCTGCGCCATCGTCACCCTGCTTCTGCTCACAGTGTTTCTCATCTTCGTTTTAGGTAATACGTCTGTTTTTATTCGAATTTCCCAAAGATTCTGTTGTTCTTGACCCTTAGGCCCAAAATGTCTGCTTCAGTTTTTACAGTTTTCTCAAATAAGTTAAAGGAAAACAAAAAAAATGTTTCTCAAAAATCTCTCTTTTTCAGGAATTTAAAAAAATTGAAAAAGCACAGTAAACCCAACATTTCTTGAACAGGAAAAGTTTAATCTGACTTGAGAAAAATCAGATTTTGTGTATTTTTACACAGTGTATGTAAAATCGGCTTTAAAATGGGCATCACCTGCATAGGCGTATTATCAACCCTATTTATGAAATATTTTCAGCCCATTTCTATCCTTAGGGCCCTCATATACCAAATAAAATGTAAAGACTTCTTAAAAATAAATAATAAACACAATATCTGCATCTGTGCCTCCTCCAGTCCAGCAGGGCGGTGCCATCAGGACGCTGACTGAGGCTGTGAGGGAAAAGGAGGCTGCAGCCGACAAGCTGGAGCTGCTGATCCAGGAGCTGCAGGAACTGAGGCGAAACATGACGGCCATGAGACGGGGGACATGAGGAGGACACGAACGGAGTCCTCAGCGCTGTGCTGGTGTACTCACACAAGATTGTTTTATAGATGGTGTCAAATACTTTTACAATGTGAAATATGAAACTTTGTTTCATGTTGGTTTTGGTCTTTTGTCTCCAAACACTACCTGTGCTTTGAGTTGAAATGTAACAATGACATTACTTGTCTTTTCATGTATATTAAAATTGCAGAAATGAAGCAAAAAAAAAAAAAAAAGAAGAAAAAAACAATATTTAATAAATGTGGTCAATTGCTCAGAAAAAAAAAGATTTGCTCATTTTGACAAAAAGTAGATAAAGAGGAAAACTGTGTCTCTTTATTAACCAAAATTTATGAAATTCTATTTTGTCTTATTTAGTTTCCTTAAATAGAAATGAAAGTTGTGAAGGAGCAGAGTAATCCCAATAGACGTTCAGGCTCATTCCAGCGGGGTTTAACAGCAGCTAATAATTCTGCCAAAAACACAGAGCTGATAATACTGACATCAGATCCTAAATTAGAATAGGCAGTTTGTTATTCATAATGCTTCTCAATTTTAATAGCTAACATGCTGTTTTTATACTTTTTTACATAATATAATCATATTAGTCCTAACTTCAGCTTTGGAGATTAAAGCCTTTGAGGATTCTGGAACCAAAATATATCCTACATTAACCAACAAAAACCCAGGGCCTTCATTATAAAAATGCTCTTATCAGCCAAACTAGTTTTCTCAGTGTGTTACCAACAACATTCTTATGTACACATTATGTCACAAACTGGAATTATCTCAGAAACTACTAATATATTAGCTAAGATATATTTTGTTGTTAGCTAATATGCTAACAGTTTATGTACAATTCTGAGATAAGTTGCAAAATAAGCTAAAATAACAGTGGAAGGTTATTTTTGTACTTTAATTAAACAAGACAGTCACCATTATCTACTAAGCTGAAGGAAGCCGATATCTATCCACCTATCCATTTTCTGTACTGTCTTGTTCTTAGTGGGGTCGGGGGGAGTGGGGGGTGCTGGTGCCTATTTCCAGCGAATGTTTCGGGCGAGAGGCGGGGAACACCCTGGACAAGTCGCCAGTCTGATGCAGGGAAGCTGATATGCATCCATTAATTTGAAAATACTATTTGATACCCTGACAGTAGCTAATAGGTAATCTTCAGCTAAATAGCAAACATATGCTAAAATGCTAACATTATGTTGTTGCTAACGCCAATAAAAGTAGATGTTGAAAACAAGAAAATGCTGCATTTTATAAAAAACTCAAGCAGTTTTTCCAATATTGTAGCTAGTGTTGCCTGTCACATGGCAACTACAGCAGGGAGGGGTTATTGGTAGAATTTATGTTCTTGGTTAATCATTTAGGTTAGCTACTTAGCTTTCAGTGATTAGTCTGATCTTGTTACTGTCGTTTATGTGTTAATTATTTGTTAAAATCTGTTAGACGATAAGTGAGGGAGGTAGTTGTCATGACAAAGTGTGAATGTTTAAATATAGGAACTAAAATACCATCTGCTGCCTTGTTCATGACAACAGTTGAACTACGGCATGTCGAAATAGCTTTACAAATTATGTTTAAAAAAAAACTTAGTAAAGTCACCTATAGCTTTTTTTTATTTTATTATTATTATTATTATTCAAAACCCTGCTATGCAGCTTCCTGACTGAAGGACACTCATCAACTCTTGTCCTGCCCTCTCCCAACCATCTTCCTCTGGCACCAGGTTCCAGTCCAGCCTGAGTAGCACCGACACCTAAAATGCTGCTGAAAGTATTTGCTGCTGCCAGAGTCCGTGTCCTTGTGAGAGACAGAGACGGGCGCAGATGATAGACTGCGACCGGAGTTGGGGCGTCGCCTAGCGCAGCGGCCATGACTGTAGCAGAGCTGGAGGCTGCATCGCGACGCGCCGGCCCTCAGGGTCTGAATGAAGGGGCCCAGGACGGTGTGGATGTAGTCTCTGAGGAGGACGCACTGTTTCTGGTAGGCGGGAGAAGACAACATGGTTACACACACCGGCTCCGAAATGTATACATTTCATTATATATAATGAAATATATACACACATGCATCATGATTTTGGTCAGTCACGCACTTTTGATTTGGCGAACTTCATCTCTCCCCACAGCACAACTCCAGCTGCGCCGAGCGACACGCTCTCTCCAATTGTATGCTCCAAGTCCGTCTGCAAGCCCAGACATTCTGCTATGCTTACAAGCTTAATTTCAACGTTTTATATTGACGTGAACGAGCAGCTACCTCGTTGAGAAAGTTGAGAGTATGTGTGAATGCCAGTCGAGCGTACGGAAGGACAGGTATGGCCTGGTTGTTACTGTTGCCATGACGCCACGTTGACGCCACTCTCAAAGCCTCCAGCAGTCTGTGTCTGAGTGGGGGAAACGGATCAGTTTATGTCTTTGGTTTCAAACAAAAGGTTGTGGTAAAACAGAACATGAACGTGTGTGTTTGTACCGGATCATCAGAGCAGCATCTGTGGACCCTGCCAGCCGCTGCGGCAGGTAGATGCTGGGATAGAGAGCCGTGGACTGAGCCCACAGCCAGGACAGCCGGTCATTCTTCTGCTTCGTCCCCGAGTGGCAACGTCCTGTGTAGGTTTTATCTGATCTCACACATGAAGTAAAACACACTGATGTCAGTTTTTATAATTGGTTAAATGATCAGAGTTACATTTTGAAGTTGAAGCTTAAGTAGAAACAATTTGCAGCGTTTTGCAAAGTTGTTCATAGCCCTGATATATTTTCACATTTTGTGTATTTTAATGGGATTTGTGATGTGGACGGAAAATAGTTGGCAGTTTTCTATATTTTCTGCCAATTAAAATCTGAAAAGTGTGTCATGCATTTTTATTTGCCCCCTCCCCCCTTCATTCCGATACCTACGTGAGCTTTGAAGAGACTGCAACATACAACACCTCAAATGTGAAAAACTAACAAGAAGGCAACCATGAGCTGTGTCTTCACACATCTGGGCTTCATAGAGGAGTAGCGAGAAGAAAGTCAATAAAAATGAGATAAGTCCTGTGTGCAGTTTCTTTTCTCAAATCCACGTAGCAAACACATGGAAGAAAATGCTGTAATAAAATTAACTAATTTAACATTTTGACCTACATACAAAATGCTCTGTGAGCAGGGGGGAAAAAAAGATATTGCATATTACTCTGAACACACTGTTCCTGCTGGATAACAGCATTATCTGAATCTTAATTAATATGAGCTATGACCACATTTAATTTCCCTTTGGGCTCAATAAAGTATTCTTGAATTGAGTTTTATTCTATGGGGATGCTTCCTGCAAAAAGCTGGAGTGATCCACAACTCCACTAGACAGAGCAGTAGCTGTTTCCCATAGAAGAAATGTAAATATTCAGTAGTGGTAGAGATATGTCTCTGAAAAGGTTTAGGAACTTTGAATATTTTTCGGCACATATCTGACTAAACATGCCTTTTTTTCATTTAAAAAATGCATTTTAAGCCATTTTTAAACATGTATATGTGCAACAATGAACCCCACCCAGTAGGTAACAACAATCCAGTTTTTGTTTGCTTCACCTCTCTTTCTTTTGTTCTTATTATAGCAGGAGGGGAAACCGTAAAAGCCCCAGAATCCTCTGGGCCGGCGCCTGACCACCAGCCTCAGCGTCTCCTCCATAAACATCCGAGCGCTCTCCTCAAACTCCTGCTGAGCCAACAGCTTCACGTCCTGCTCGGACAGATCCAGTCTCTCCTGTCTCACCAGCTGCTTGGACAACCTGCGGTACTCCATCTTGGATCCGAAGTTGTTCTCCCACAGCGGCAGCCACTCTTCCCAGTCGATGACTCCGACTCCGGAGAAGCCGGGGCGCAGCAGGACGTCCAGCTGCACCTCTACGAGGGAGAGGTGAGAGGCCAGGTCGCCAAGCTGCGGGATTCCTCCGTTCACCTCCCTGCCGTCGTGGGAGATGTAGGGGTAGTTCCCCAGGCGGTTCCGATAGAAGATGGTCATATTCTGGAAAAATGAAATAAATAAATAAAAAGTTTGTACCAAGCTCTGTAGGTCTTGTTTACAGGGTTTGTACACTTTTCCCATTGTAAAATTTAAGCACTTTTCAAGTATTTCCAAGGTAAGCTTTCTAACTTTCCCAGTACCACACTCTGGAGTTAAAAACAATACAAATCAGCTAAAGGAGACAGTTTCAATTCACTATTATATATAATTTATTTTACTGTTATTAATAATGTCTTGTGATAGGATAACAGGGAAAAGTAAACTAAAACTTTAAATCCAGCCAAATTACGTTGAGGTAAATGCTCAAATTAAATGCTTAGGCACAATATAGAAAGAAAGTTACAAACATATATATCTTGAAAAACATTCTCACTAAGTTTCTTTTGGCTTTTAGCCAATCAAAATAATTTGGTAATTCGAACTTACTTAAAAGATGAGAAGTTTGGTCTGATTTAACTTCAAACTGTGAAAAAAAATGTCTCTTTCAACTGTAAATTTTCCAAATTTAGGCTTTCAATGAAGTGTTAGACTGCACTTTATTACAAAACTGTGCAGTTTGAATATGCAGCACTTTCAAGCATTTTGTACAGAAATTATGAGCTTTCCAAACCTTGAAGATACAAAATTGAAATTCAAGGATTTCAAGCACCCATAAAAACCCTAAAGTTAACAGTCAGCTGTCCTCTATAGTTTGCTTCCAGTTGCCACGGTTACCAGTCCTGATCAGAAGGTCTTGAACCTTTTTTCTGTCATTTTTTAAGAAAACTGTTAACATAAAAATCATGCAGAACTATCGACTAAAACCAAACATCCCTGGCACTTTGGAGATAGAATATGTATAGTTAGTTTAGAAGGTAATTATGCGAGAGACTATTATCTCTTTAGCCTATCTAAATCATTTCATCACCTGTCCCTGGAAACGCTGCCTTTGATTCTCCACGATCCCAAAGTCCTGCAGGTCCAGATGGACGTTGTGGCGCTTCTGACAGTTAGCTGTGGGCATGTTCCACACGACGACGAAGGGCCGGTTCCGCAGGTCCGGACCCGCAGCAGCCGCATTAGGGTGGCTGAGGTTCTCCGACAGCGAGGCGCGGGGCAACAACGTGATGAGGAGGATGAGAAAGCGAAGGTGAGACAGCACCATGGCTGCTCAGCAGTCAGCGAGTCCTTCCTGCTCAGAGACACAGAACAACCTGCATTATTTAAAATCCCTCCACAGAGACAGAATGTGTTTTTTTTTAATTCTTTGCCTGTTTTAAATGTTATTTTTATTTGCATGATGTTATTAAGGATCTTTTTATTTACTCCACATGTTTTAAATTTATGTAATTTTTACTTTTTTCTCCATATTCTTTAGCTGTTTACTAAAGATTTAATAGTGGCTTCATATACATACATTTTAAAGCATCGAAGCCTTATTAAGTCATAGATTGTCAGACAGCTCAGCAAGGGAGATTTGTAAATAGAACCTTAGCAACTCGTGATCACATGATCTGAACAGCTAAAACACAGGCTAGTTTTGATTATGAGTTACTAAAAAAAGAAAAGAAAATCAAACCTAAACATTAAAATGGAGACTTTATGATAGTCCATATCAACTGATGCAGTTAAATAAGGTTTTCACAGAGCAGCTCAGTAGCTGCTTTGATAAAAACAAACGCTAAAAGTTTCATTTATTGAGCAGTTTTTAGATAGAAAACACAAAATGAGATTCTAAAGCAAAAACAAGACATGAAAATTATGAGAAATGATCCCCATTTAGGTTTGAACGCTCCTCTCAATACTTTAATACTTCTGCATTAAAACATACAATAACAACCCTGACTGGGAATTGCTGTATCGCAATGCATGCACAATTTGTGAGCTACAGATATGGATAAAAGCAACATTAGAAATATGAGAAAAATTCAGCTTCAGACCTGAAATCATTTAATAAGAGCAACAAAACTCATATTGAGAAATAATTGGCTGAAGTCACAGTTGTTAGTACCCTATCAGTTACTTATTGAAGTGCTTTTAATTTAATTAGTTTTCTTCTAAAGGTAAAAGAAAGTGTCAAAGGAATAATTTATGATCTTTAATAGAAATATGGGAACACTGTAGATGTTTCTCTTAGCCCCTGGACACGATGGGTGCGTTCACAATGCAGCCTGAAGTGACCCAATTCCGATTTTTTTGCCGGGGCCGTTCACACTGCCAGTAAATGAGACCTGTATGCGTTC